>NW_025226486.1:128514-130380 GCF_018294505.1 Triticum aestivum | reverse complement strand
CTCGCCTAAGTTAAAAACTACTCTGAGTGGAGAGCATTCCTCCCACTCAAGGGCTTAGAGGCAAGCCAGTCCTCGCCTATGTTAAAAACTTCTCCGAGTGTAGAGCATTCCTCCCACTGGAAGGCTTTGCCGCGAGCCAGTCCTTGCCTAAGTTAAAAACTACTCCGAGTGGAGAGAATCCTTCCCACTTGGGGGCTTAGCAGCGAGCGAGTCCTCGCCTAAGTTAAAAACTACTCTGAGTGGAGAGAATCCCTCCCACTCGGGGGCTTAGCTGCGAGCGAGTCCTCACCTATGTTAAAAACTACTCCGAGTGGAGAGCATCCCTCCCACTCACGAGCTTAGCCGCGAGCAAGTCCTTGCCTATGTTAAAAACTACTCCGAGTGGAGAGATTCATCCCACTCGTAGGCTTAGCCGTGAGCCAGTCCTCGCCTAAGTTAAAAACTATTCCAAGTAGAGAGCATCCCTCCCACTCGGTGGCTTAGCTGGGAGCCAGTCCTTGCCTATGTTAAAAATTACTCTGAGTGGACAACATTCCTCCCACTTGGAGGCTTAGCCGCGAGCCATTCCTCGCATCAGTTAAAAACTACTCGGAGTGAGAGCATTCCAACCACTCAGAGGCTTAGTCGTGACACAGTCCTCGCCTAACTTGAAAACTACTCTGAGTAGAGAGCATCCCTCTCACTAGGGGGCTTAGCTGCGAGCCAGTCTTCGCCTATGTTAAAAACAACTCCAAGTAGAGAGCGTCGCTCCCACTTGGGGCTTAGCTGCGAGCCGTCATCGCCTAAGTTAGAAACTACTCCGAGTGGAGACCATCCCTCCAACTCAGGGGCCTAGCTATGAGCCAGTCCTCGCCAAAGTTAAAACTGCTCCCAGTGGAGAGCATCCCTCCCCCTCGGGGGCTTAGCTTCAAGCCAGTTCTCGCCTAAGTTAAAAACTACTCTGACTGGAGAGCATCCCCCTCACTTGGGGGATTAGCTGTGAGCCATTCCTCGCCTGAGTAATAAACTACTACAAGTGGAGAGCATCCCTCCCACTCGGGTGCTTAGCTGCGAGCCAGAGCTCGCCTCTGTTAAAAAATACTCCGAGTGGAGGGCATTCCTCCCACTCGAGGGCTTAGCGGCAAGCCAGTCCTTGCCTAAGTTAAAAACTACTCCGAGTTGAGATCAGTCCTCCAACTCGGAGGCTTAGCTGTGAGCCAGTCCTCGCCTAAGTAAAAAACTACTCCGAGTGGAGAGCATACCTCCCACTAGGGGGCTTAGCCGCAAGCAAGTCCTTGCCTATGTTAAAAACTACTCCGAGTGGAGAGATTCCTCCCACTCGGATGCTTAGCCGCAAGCCATTCCTCGTGCAAGTTAAACACTACTCTGGGTGAGAGCATACCAGCTACTCGGAGTCTCAGCCGTGAACCAGTCCTCGCCTAAGTTAAAAACTACTCCGAGTAGAGAGCATCCCTCCCACTCAGGGGCTTAACTGTGAGCTAGTCTTCGCCTATGTGAAAAACTACTCTGAGTAGAGAGCATCCCTCACACTCGGGGGCTTAGCTCCGAGTAGTCATCACCTAAGTCCAAAACTAATCCGAGTGGAGAGCATCCTTCCCAGTTAGGGGCTTAGCTGCAAGCCAGTCCCCGCCAAAGTTAAAAACTACTCCGAGTGGAGAGCATCCATCCCACCCGTGGGCTTAGTTGCGAGCTAGTCCTCTCCTAAGTTAAAACTACTCCGAGTGGAGAGCATCACTCACACTCGGGGGCTTAGTTGCGAGCCTGACCTCACCTATGTTAAAAACTACTCCGAGTTTAGAGCATCCCTCCCACTTTGGGGCTTAGCTGCGAGCCAGTCTTCGCCTATGTTAAAAACCACTCTGAGTG
>NW_025226486.1:127911-128504 GCF_018294505.1 Triticum aestivum | reverse complement strand
TCCCACTCGTAGGCTTAGCCGCGAGCCAGTCCTCGCCTAAGTTAAAAACTACTCCAAGTAGAGAGCATCCCTCCCACTCGGTGGCTTAGCTGGGAGCCAGTCCTCGCCTAAGTTAAAAACTACTCCAACTAGAGAGCATCCCTACCACTCGGGGGCTTAGTTGCGAGCCAGTCCCAGCCTAACTTAAAAACTACTCCGAGTGGAGAGCATCCCTCCCACTCGGGGGCTTAGCTGCGAGCTAGTCCTCGCTTAAGTTAAAAACTACTCCGAGTGGTGGGCATCCCTCCCACTTGGGGGATTAGCTGGAAGCCAGTCCTCGCCTAAATTAAAAACTACTTCGAGTGGAGAGCATCCCTACCACTCGGGGGCTTAGCGGCAAGCTAGTCCTCCCCTAAGTTAAAAACTACTCCGAGTGGAGAGAATTCCTCCCACTCGGAGGCTTTTTGCGAGCCAGTCCTCGCCTAACTTAAAAACTACTCTGAGTGGAGACCATTCCTCAAACTCGTAGGCTTAGCCGCGAGCCAGTCCTCGCCTAAGTTAAAAACTACTCCGATTGGAGAGAATCCATCCCAGTCGGGGGCTTAGCTGCGAGC
>NW_025226486.1:124063-127901 GCF_018294505.1 Triticum aestivum | reverse complement strand
TGGAGAGAATCCCTCCCACTCGGGGGCTTAGCTGCGAGCGAGTCCTCACCTATGTTAAAAACTACTCCGAGTGGAGAGCATCCCTCCCACTCACGAGCTTAGCCGCGAGCAAGTCCTTGCCTATGTGAAAAACTACTCCGAGTGAAGAGATTCCTCCCACTCGTAGGCTTAGCCGCGAGCCAGTCCTCGCCTAAGTTAAAAACTACTCCAAGTAGAGAGCATCCCTCCCACTCGGTGGCTTAGCTGGGAGCCAGTCCTCGCCTAAGTTAAAAACTACTCCATGTAGAGAGCATCCCTACCACTCGGGGGCTTAGTTGCGAGCCAGTCCTAGCCTAACTCAAAAACTACTCCGAGTGGAGAGCATCCCTCCCACTCGGGGGCTTAGCTGCGAGCTAGTCCTCGCTTAAGTTAAAAACTACTCCGAATGGTGGGCATCCCTCCCACTTGGGGGATTAGCTGCAAGCCAGTCCTCGCCTAAATTAAAAACTACTTCGAGTGGAGAGCAGCCCTCCCACTCGGGGGCTTAGCGGCAAGCCAGTCCTCGCCTAAGTTAAAAACTACTCCGAGTGGAGAGAATTCCTCCCACTCAGAGGCTTTTTGCAAGCCAGTCCTCGCCTAAGTTAAAAACTACTCTGAGTGGAGACCATTCCTCAAACTCGGAGGCTTAGCCACGAGCCCATCCTCGCCTAAGTTAAAAACTACTCCAAGTGGAGAGAATCCATCCCAGTCGGGGGCTTAGCTGCGAGCGAGCCCTCGCCTAAGTTAAAAACTACTTGGAGTGGAGAGCATCCCTCCCACTCGGGGGCTTAGCTGCAAGCAAGTCCTTGTCTAAGTTAAAAATGTTTCCGAGTGGAGAGCATCCCACCCACTCAGGGTCTTAGCTGTTAGACATTCCTTGCCTAAGTTAAAAACTCCTCTGAGTGGAGAGCATGCCTCCCACTCAGAGGCTTAGTCGCGAGCCAGTCCTCGCCTACGTTAAAAACTACTCCGAGTGGAGAGCATTCCTCCAACTCGGGGGCTTAGCTACGAGCCAACCCTCGCCTAAGTTAAAAAATACTTCGAGTGGACAACATTCCTCCCACTTGAGGCCTTTGCTATGAGTCAGCCCTCACCTATGTTAAAAACTACTCCTAGTGGAGAGCATTCCTCCCACTCAGGGACTCAACGACATGCCAGTCTTTGCCTCGGTTAAAAACTACTCCGAGTGGAGAGCATCCCTCCAACTCATAGGCTTAGCCGCGAGCCAGTCCTTGCGTAAGTTAAAAACTACTCCGAGTGAGAGCATGCCTCCCACTCAGAGGCTTAGCCGTGAACCAGGCCTCACCTAAGATAAAACCTACTGCAAGTGGAAAGTATCCCTCCCACTCGGGTGCTTAGCTATGAGCGAGTCCTCGCCTAACTTAAAAACTACTCCGATTGGAGAGCATCCCCCTCACTCGGGGGATTAGTTGTCAGCCAGTCCTCGCTTAAGATAAAAACTACTCCATGTGGAGAGCATCCCTCCCACTTGAGTGCTTAGCTGCGATCCAGAGTTCTCCTATGTTAAAAACTACTCCAAGTGGAGAGCATTCCTCGCACTTGGGGCCTTAGCTCTGAGCCTGACCTCGCATAAGTTAAAAACTACTTCGAGTGGAGAGGATGCCTGCCACTCGGGGGCTTATCGGCCAGCCAATCCTCGCCTAAGTTAAAAACTACTCCTAGTGGAGAGCATTCCTCCCACTCGAGGGCTTAGCGGCAAGCCAATCCTCGCCTAAGTTAAAAACTACTCCTAGTGGAGAGCAACCCTCCCGCTCGGGGGCTTATCGGCCAGCCAGTCCTCGCCTAAGTTAAAAACTACTCCTAGTGGAGAGCATTCCTCCCACTCAAGGGCTTAGCGGCAAGCCAGTCCTCGCCTTAGTTAAAAACTACTCCGAGTGGAGAGCATTCCTCCACTCGGAGGCTTTGCCGTGAGCCAGTCCTCGCCTAAGTTAAAAACTACTCCGAGTGGAGGTCATTCCTCCAACTCGGAGGCTTAGCCGCGAGCCAGTCCTCGCCTAAGTTAAAAACTATTCCGAGTGGAGAGAATCCCTCCGCGCTCAGCTCCGACGAGGAAGAAGAAGAGTAAGATTATTCGCTGTTCTTGCCGCCGAGCCGCGCGACACACTCTACCGCGGCAAGTACTGTTGCCGCGGGAGCGCCTCATGCCGCTGCGGCAACTGGGGCGGGGTCTTCTCGGTCGACCGCTACTGCCCCTGCCAAGCGGGCAAGGGAACCTACTCCTCCGCCTCGTCGCACCGGAGGCAAGCCAGACTTTGATCTCTCTGCGCTCAGCTCCGACGAGGAAGAAGAAGAGTAAGATTCTCCGCTGTTCTTGTAGTTCTTCAATTTTTGTTGTTTTGTCTTGTATCTGATTTGCTTTACTCTGAACTCGTTCCTTTTCAGGACTCTGGCCCAGAGAGCGGCGAAGAGAGCCAAGGTCCCGATGATTGTCATCGAGGACGAACCCTCCGCGACAGCAGGGGGCGGGCCCGAGACCACCTTGCCGGACCCGGCAACTTCTCCCCAAAGCAGCCCCCAGCGCAGCCCCCAGTGTAAGTATATGGTTTACTTTTTGCTGACAGGCGCTCATGGGTGCTCTTTCTTTGCTGATATTTGACTGTTGGATTGTGTAGGAGCAGAGCAGCCTCACCAGGAGTGCCCGGAAGCCGCTCCCGAAGCGCCATCTGCTTCGACTACACCGCCAAGGGAGGCCTCCCCGGCAAGGGAGCGTTCTCCGGCAAGGGACAGTTCCCCGGCAAGGGACAGTTCTCCGGCAAGGGACAGCACCAATGATCCTCCGGTGGTTGAGACCACGACTGCAGATCCCAGCACAGGTAACCCTTTTGCTTGAAAACTTCCCTTGGGTTCTTTTTCTTCTGATTTTCTTTCTGAGTATTTGCTTGATTTTCCCCTTTTCCCGTTCGTCAGATCCATCTGCTGCGGAGCCAATGGAAACCGAGGTCGCCGGCGAGGAGAATGCGCGCAACAACACCGACGACGCCGTTGCCACCGAAGGAGAGGCCGGCGCTGATGATCCTGCCGGCGAAGAGGCCGCCAAAGCTGCCTCCGCAGAAGCTGGCGAGGGATCCGGCGATCGCACTGACGGCCCCGAGGCCGCAGGAGCGCCAGGCGCTGCGCCGACCGCCGATCCCTCCGCCGCTGCGGCAGCGCCAGGCTCCGAAGAGCCCTAGCCCGGCGCCTATTTGAAGGCCGGCGACGGTATCTTCATCAAGCTCCCCTGGGCGTCAAGCTCCAGGGCGCCGGTCGAAGGAGAAATCTTGGACGGAGAGGTGCTCGCCTCCGCTGGGCTGACGCTGTTCGACGCGCCAAGCATAAGCAGTGACGACCCTGAGGAGGAGCGGTAGCTGCGGAAGCTGCTGTCACTCTACTGCGCCCGACAAGCCAAACTGGCATCCCGAGAAGCACTTGTCGCGAAGGCGGGAGTGGACATCGAGAAGCGGGCGAAGGAGCTCTGGGGTCTCAGACAGGAAGCCCTCCGGTCACTGGCAGAGGAGCGGGAGCAACTTCTCGAGGAACGGAAAGCCTTCCTCCTCGCAAAGGCTAAAGTTCAAGAGCAACAGTGGCTCGCTGCCGAGAAGCTATTTGCACAGGAAGGCGAGTTGGCTCAGTGCAAGGTCAATCTTGACAGCCACGAGGAGGAGCTTGCCGCGCGCGAGCAAGCAATTGTTGGGGCTCTCAAGGAAGCAAAGGATGCTGCCGCAGCTGCCGAGGCCGCCAAGAAGGAGCTGGAGACGAAGGTAGCGCAGCTGGAGGCTGATCTCAGGGCGAGTGGCGTGGAGCTTGCCGCGCTCAAGCGTGA
>NW_025226486.1:123291-124053 GCF_018294505.1 Triticum aestivum | reverse complement strand
CGCGAGAAGGACGCTGCCGCTCATGGCGAGCTGCAGGGTCTTCTCGCTGAGAGGAGCAAGGAGCTTAGCGCCGCCAAGGACTCCAATGCAGATCTTGAGTTGAAGCTGGCTACTTTGACTCAGACGCTGGACGGCGCCAGGGAGCGGGAGGTGGCCTTGTCGGAGAAGATCAAGGCCGACGAGGCGCTGCTGGCGAGTGCTACTGCCACCCAGGATGCTTTTAGGGAGACTGTGGAACACTGGATCGAGGGTCTGGTGAATGTTGCCGCAGCCATCGACGGGGAGCTGGCGCAGCTGGGGATGGAGGATCTCGGGTACTCCTCCGATGAGCACCTCCAACCCAGCGCCAAGCTCAGTTTGTTCTTCAAAGGCGTGGCGACGGCACTCCAGCGACTCCGGGAGAAGATCCCAAAGCAGCTGGCCGACGAGTCGCGCAAGATCTGCGCGGGAGTTGTTCAAAAGGTGCTGGTGAAGGTGGCCTTCCGCAACCCAGGCCTCAACCTCACCAACGTCCTTAGGTCCCTCCCGCCGGATGCTGGTCTGGAAGCGCTCAAGGCCCTTGTCGCACCCATTGTGGACAAGGTGAGCGAAATCAAGAGGGTTGAGGGCGATCGCGTAGATTAGGCCGCCCGTTTTCTCTTTTTCTTGTCGCTGCTGGTCATGTTATAAGAACAATCTATTAGAGCTGCGACAAGTTATCTTGTAATATAACTCTATTTTGGGGTAGAGATTGCTATGTAATTTCCTTTACTTGATTCCTTC
>NW_025226486.1:117407-123281 GCF_018294505.1 Triticum aestivum | reverse complement strand
TTTCTATGTTTTTGCCCTACGCTTCTAGGGAACTTGTCGGCGCAGGCACCTGAGCCGCGAGCGCTGAGTGCGGGACGTCAGCAGCCTGCTGGCGGTGCCGCTTCCGACAAGAAACCTTGTCGCAACTAGCCGCATCTCACTTAAGTTGTTGAGCGGACTCGAAACAAAATAAGGGTGCAACAATCTACGAGTTGGTTCCTCTGCGCACAGGTTTTCCATACAAAGTACGGTCGTTCGAGGATGATAACTTAAAAATTTAAAACTGATTGCTCAAACTTTGGCAACTTAGCTTTTCTGTCGTTTGCTTTCCGGCAAGGCGAAACTTCCTTGAACGATGCCTGGTCCACACCATTATCTTCTCCTTTCCCCCCGGCAAACTTGTGTGCGAGGGAACCTTCCTTTCCTTTTTGAGAAAAAGAAGAAGAGAAAATAAAGATATGGAGCCTTACGGCTCGTTATTGCTTACCGGGGGTAGGCTCTGCACAAAGTGTCAGATAACGCATGCAAAGATAGTAGAAAGCATGAAATTGGCAAGATGTGCGGAGCACATGAGCTTTACTTATGCACGGGTTCTGCGCCCAGCTTTGTACAAAGGATTACATGCAACATCGGCAAGACTTGTACAAAAGGTGGTTGCCGGAACAGGTTCCGGCAACCGCGCCTTACGGGTAAAACTTACGAAGATGCTCAATATTCCAGGAGTTGCTCACCGGAATGCCATCTTCGGTCTCAAGGCGGACAGCACCAGGCCTAGTGACTCGTTTCACCCGGTAAGGGCCTTCCCACTTCGGCGTCAACTTGTTGGAATTCTTGGCGGACTGAACGCGCCGAAGAACAAGGTCGCCTTCCTCGAAACTTCTGGCATTAACCTTGCGGCTATGGTAGCGGCGCAAAGCTTGCTGGTATCGAGCAGCTCGTACAGCAGCCTGAAGACGGTCCTCCTCAAGGAGCAGCGCGTCATCTGGTCGCAGCTGCTCTTGCTCTAGCTCATCATAAGCGAGCACTCGAGGTGATCCTTATACGAGTTCCGTGGGGAGAACTGCCTCTGCTCCATAGACTAGAGCGAAAGGTGTCTGGCCAGTGGCTCGATTCGGTGTCGTCCTGATCGACCAAAGAACCACCGGCAGCTCCTCAATCTAGTTCTTTCCGCACTTGTGCATCCTGTCAAAAGTCCTGGTCTTGAGTCCGCGCATCACTTCAGCATTCGCCCTCTCCGCTTGACCGTTACTTATCGGATGAGCAACAGAAGCGAAGCAGACCTTGGCGCCAAGATCTTGGACGTAATGCATGAAGGTGCGGCTCGTAAATTGCGTGCCGTTGTCGGTGATGATCCTGTTAGGGATCCCCAAACGGCAAACAATCGACCTAAAGAACTTGACTGCTGACTGTGCTGTCACCTTCCTCACTGGTTACACTTCCGGCCACTTTGTGAACTTGTCGATTGCAACGTACAAGTACTCAAAGCCCCCGACAGCTCGGGGAAAGGGGCCGAGGATGTCGAGCCCCCAGACCGAAAATGGCCAGGATAAAGAGATCGTCTGGAGAGCTTGAGCTGGCTGGTGTATCTGCTTGGAATGGAACTGGCATGCTTCACACTTGGTTACTTGTGCAGTCGCATCCTGGAGGGCTGTCGGCCAAAAGAAACCTTGCCGGAATGCTTTGCCGGCAAGTGCTCTTGCGCCAATGTGGTGACCACATATGCCTCCATGTATCTCTGCCAACAGCTCTTGTCCGTCTTCCCGGTGGATACACATCAATTTCACACCATTGAGTCTTCTTCTGTACAGTGTGTTGTCGACAAACTGGTACATACTTGACTGCCGGGCTACTCTTTCCGCTTCTTCTTGCTCTTCGAGAAGTTCTCCTGTCTGAAGGAAATGGACAATCTGCTGTACCCATGCTGGAGCTTGCGGCTCGACAACAAGGACTAAAGGCACATCCGCTGCTGTGGGAACATCCGCTTCTACGGTGAGAACTTGTGGCTCAACCGGAGCTTGATGTTCCCCGGCAAGCTTGCCGGAGCAAAACTTGTCGGGAGCATCTGCTTCAACGGAACAAGCCCTAGGGCTCGCCGGAGCAGACTGCTCCTCAGCATCCTTGGTGTTCATTTTGACGACCTTCTTGGCGGCAGCTTCGGGGAGCTCTGCCGGAAAATAGTCACCAGAAATCAACTTTCTCTTCTTGCTCTGTCCAGTCGATGGCGTTACAGATGGTTGAGTCAGCTTGAGCACAAAGATCCCTGGTTCCACAGGTAACTTAAGTGCTGCGCACTTTGACAGGCCATCGGCAATGTCGTTCTGACCTCTTGGAACATGCTCCATCTGTAGGCCGTCAAAGTGATGTTCAAGCTTTCTCACTTCATCAACGTAAGCTTCCAACAACGGACTCTGATAATTCTTGTTCACTTGGCGGACGACAAGATGGGAGTCACCCCTGACAATGAGCTTCTTGATCCCAAGGTCTGCCGCGATCCTGAGACCGGCAAGCAATCCTTCATACTCTGCAGTATTGTTAGTAGCTTGCTCCTTGGGAAAGTGCATCTGGACTACGTACTTGAGGTGCTCTCCGGTGGGTGCAACAAGTATCACGCCCGCGCCGGCGCCTTGCAGCGAGAACGCACCATCAAAGTACATCAGCCACTCTTTGCTTGCTTCCTTAACGGGGATGCTCGTCTCTGGAATTTCTTCATCTTGTGTTGGCGTCCATTCTGCTATGAACTCTGCCAATGCTCTGCTTTGGATAGTTGAAGTGCTCTCAAACTTGAGGCCAAAGCTTGACAGTTCCAGTGCCCACTCGACAATCCTGCCTGTTGCTTCTGGATTTTGCAGTATCCTCTTCAGCGGAAAACGAGTGACGACTGTGATCTCATGTGCTTGGAAGTAATGGCGCAGCTTTCTCGAGGCCATGAGAAGGCCGAAAAGCAATTTCTGCACACCAGAGTACCTTGATCTAGCCCCCTGCAGAAGGGAACTGACAAAGTAAACTGGGCGCTGCACCATTCTTTTCTGCATCTTGTCACGCTCCTGCGCAGATCCATCTTTGTCGGGACCAGAGCTTGCCGGTGAAGTCCACTGCTTGTCGCTGGATGCATCTGCCGTGGTTGCTGGCTCATCATCCACCTCCCTTTCCGCTACTAACGCAGCACTAACCACTTGATTTGTTGCCGCTATATACAGCAGCAACATCTCTTGTGGCTTAGGTGCGACAAGTGTTGGAGTGGAGGACAGGTATCTCTTTAAGTCCTGCAGTGCAGCCTCCGCTTCCGGAGTCCATTTCATTGGACCTGCCTTTTTCAATATTTTGAAAAATGGCAGGGCGCTCTCAGCAGACCTAGAGATAAACCTGCTGAGAGCTGCTACGCAACCGGCAAGTTTTTGTACATCCTTGGCGCGCTTTGGAGCTTCAGTCTGCTCAATGGCCTTGATCTTGTCGGGATTGGCTTCAATTCCCCGCTGAGACACAAAGAACCCGAGAAGCTTGCCGGAAGGGACTCCAAACACACACTTCTCGGGGTTAAGCTTGAGGTTGATCTTGCGCAGATTTCCAAAGGTTTCGTCTAAATCTTGAATCAGAGTTGCCTTGTCCTTGCTCTTGACCACTATGTCGTCCATGTAGGCTTCCACATTTCTGTGTATTTGTGGTTCAAAAGCGTCATGGACTACCCTTGCAAATGTTGATCCCGCATTCTTTAAACCGAAGGGCATCCGTACGAAACAGTATGTGCCACATGGGGTAATGGATATGGTCTTCTCCTCATCCTCTTCTGCCATGAAGATCTGATGGTATCCTGAGTATGCATCAAGAAATGAAAGCAAGTCACATTCGGCCGTGGAGTCAACAATCTGGTCAATGCGTGGCAAGGGAAATGGGTCTTTAGGACAAGCTTTATTGACATCAGTAAAGTCGATACAAAGCCTCCATTTCCCGTTTGCCTTACGCACGACTACAGGATTGGCCAACCACGTAGGATGGAGCACTCCTCTGACAAGGCCTGCTGCTTCCAATTTCTTGATTTCTTCAGCAATGAATTCTTGGCGCTCCACTGCCTGTTTCCTGACTTTCTACTTGACGGGCCACGCATGAGGACAGACGGCAAGATGGTGCTCGATTACTTTCTTAGGAACACCGGGGATGTCAGACAGTTTCCACGCAAACACGTCGACGTTCGCCCGCAGGAAAGCAATGAGCGCGCTTTCCTATTTAGGGTCGAGAGTGGTACTGATGGTGAAGGTACCACCAGTGCCATCCTCCTTGGCGGACACCTTCTTGGTTTCTGGCGGAGCTGCCATTGTCTTCTTACACTTGCCGGTGGAGCTCGATGGTGCGTCCTCGACGGTAGCGCAGCACTCCGAAGAGGTGCGCTTGCCGGAGTGGGCATCAGAACTCTTGCCGGACTTGGTATTCTTCTTCGCCCCGGGAGCTTCAACGGCAAGTGACTTGCGATCTGTTGCAGCAGCTGCTTCCCGGTAGATCTTGTCGGCGCAGATAAGAGCATCCTTCTTGTTGCCAGGGACAGAGATGACACTTATCGGGCCTGGCATCTTCAGTATGTTGTATGCATAGTGAGAGGCTGCCATGAATTTGGCGAGCGCTGGACATCCAAGTATCCCATTGTAAGGCAATGGAAAGTCAGCGATGTCAAAAGTGACCCTCTCAGTCCTAAAGTTCAACTCGGTGCCAAATGTTACCGGCAACGTGATCTTTCCCTTCGGCTTGCTCCTTCCCGGGTTGATTCCTTGGAACGTGCCGGTCTCTTCGAGCTCGCCATCAGGGATCTGGAGTTTCTGGAGTACCGCAGAGGAGATCAAGTTCAAGCCGGCCCCGCCGTAAACTAGCATCTTAGTGACCTTGAGGTTGCGGATAGTTGGTGAAACCAACATCGGCAAGCACCCGACCGCAGTTATGCGATCAGGGTGGTCCTCAATATCAAAGATGATAGGCGTGCTGGACCATTTCAGAGGCTTGCGTGACTCAATGGATGGTTCCGCCGCATTGACTTCCCGCACCAACTGCTTGAGCTGGCGGTGTGAAGTATGCAGAGAAGCACCGCCTTCAACGCACATGACCTCTGTGGCTTTCTGGAACTCCTGCTCATCGGTCTCATCATCATCCATATCTTCATCGTCGTCGTCATCTTCATCCTTGTCGCGGCCGCGGGGAGGTCTGTCTCCTTGCCGCTGCTTGGCCTTGTCGCGGTGTCCTCCTCGGCTGGGACGTTTCTTGCCGGCTCCTCCAGCACCTTCCTGGGCTTTCTCCTTGTTGCGTCGCTCGTATTCAGCTTTTTGCTGTTCGACAAGCTGTTCGACCTTCTTGCAGCTCTGGAGGTCATGGCCCTTGGTGCGGTGGATCTTGCAATACTGCTTGTTGGTGCCGTCCTGCTTGTCAGCGACCGCCATAGCCTCCTCGCCGGAGCTACCAGCTTTGGCTTTCTTGGTGCCACCTCCATTGCCGGACTTCTCAATGACTAGCACATCTTTGACTTTCTTCTTCCTGTTGTTCCGCCGCTGGTTTTTCTTTGCCGGGGCAGTCTCCTCACTATCAGATCCTCCTGCTCCTACATTCTCTCCGGGGAGTTTCCTCCCTTCCTCAGCGCGTGCACACTTGTCGACCAGGGCATATAGCTCACTGACGTCTCTGATCTTGCACATCCCCATCTCCTCCCGCATCCTGCGGTTTCGCACGTTCTGATGGAACGCGCTGATTACCGCGGCAGGGTGGACATCTGGGATGTTGTGCTGTACACGGCTGAATCTCTGGATGTATTTGCGCAGGGGCTCTCCTTCCTTCTGGGAGAGCAGATGAAGGTCACTTTCTTGGCCATGAGGCTTGTGGCCGCCCGTAAAGGCGCCGACAAACTGATGGCATAGGTCTGCC
>NW_025226486.1:115666-117397 GCF_018294505.1 Triticum aestivum | reverse complement strand
AGATCGAGTGTGAGTGTTTTTCTGCCTTCGAACCCCCCTCTACGTTGCGCATGGGCCTCCTTTTATACCCACAAGGGGTCACCGACAGGTGGCAACGTAGACAAGGGTAAAAATGGAAAAAGAGGGGTGGTTGGTATAGCTACCCGAACAGTGTATCCTACGTAACCCTGATGGCAGGGGACAAACGCATTGAATGCCAGTCTGCGTCGCCCAAATAGTGCAAAAAGGACTGTCAGGGATGCCACCGCTTGCCACGAGTGCGATCTTGTCAGCGTCGCTTGCCACCTCGCACCGCTGGCTGCACAGCCTACTACTACGCGCGCCTGGAAAGACCCCAAGGTGACACGTTGGTGGATGTGCTGGAGCATGGGTACAGAGTGGTAGCCTGCCGCGGCAAGCACCTTGCCGCGGCCATTGTCTTGTCGCGTCCGGAAGCTTGTTGCCCACCGCGCCTTGCCGGGACGCGCGGCGCGTCACGGCAAGTTCCTTGAAATGCCTTGGTTGGCCTTCCTGGCAAGCTCCTCTTGCCGGGGCCTTGTCTCCTTGGCTTAAATACTTTGTTCTTGAATGGCTCCAAAGAAACCACGGAGGACCTTGGCAGTCACCCGGCAAGCCTTGCCGCGGGGCGGTGCAACTGCCCGTGCACAAGTTTGGGATACTAGGGTACCCCTACTCTAGCACACCGACACTCTTAACTCATACACACAAAATAAAGGGGCCGTGATGAGGGTTCCATAGCCTTGGATTAAAGCCCGTCATCTGGTCAGGGGACATGGGTGTTTCCGGTTGGGACCGAGAGGGGGGCACCCCTTAGAGCGCGCGATATAAATTTGATCCCATGCTACTCGAGGTTGTGGCCTCCCCACCTTAAAGTTTTTCTTGAACGTTGCCTAGGGTGATTCCTGGCAGCGGGATGTGGAATGGGTGTGTACTGGTTAGATCTTTTTCTTCTAAAATACCGTAAACGGAACTAGTCCTTTGTGACTACTGAAATCCGTTGGCTGTGGTTAAAGAGTACAAGCTCTGCAGAGTCAAACCCAGTCGAGTAACTGTGTCTATGGTCAAGGACTGTGATCAACAAGTCAATGTCAGTATCATTGTCGGTCTCAACGTCCGTTTTAGTGCCAGTTTTAGTGACAATCTCCAGTGAATAAACATGAGTGTTAAACCCGGCTGAATGATATTTCGTGTGGATAGACTAACCAACTTATTATTATGCATTGATTATTTCCTTGGGATGATTTAAATTTATGAGCTACTTGAATATGAATGGTGAAATATAAGCCCATTATGTGATGTCGCTCAGACGTCCGACTGTGGCACTCATGTTATTTAATTTTGATATAAGCCCTTTATGTGATGTCGCTGAGACGTCCGACTGTGGCACTCTTGTTATTTACTTTTGATATAAGCCCTTTATGTGATGTCGCTCAGACGTCCGACTATGGCATCCATGTTATTTACTTTCATTATAAGCCGTTTTCGAGATGTCGCTTAAGACGTCCGACTATGGCACGCACTGTCATTTACATTTCAATATAAGCCCTTTATGTGGTGTCGCCCTGACGCCCGACTGCGGCATGTTAATTTATTTTTAGCTTTCGAGGCGTCGCTTCAGACACCCGACCGGTCTTCAGTTATTTTATTGGGATTTCGGGAGGACTACCGCCTGACTTCCTTTATATTTAACATGCCGTGCAAATTTATTATCTGAGTGTGCATTACTAATCT
>NW_025226486.1:112717-115656 GCF_018294505.1 Triticum aestivum | reverse complement strand
GAACACAGGGCATCCTACCGCGTACGGCAAGTTGCCTGCTTCCCCTGGCGCATGCATGTCGACAGAGGGCCTAGCGCGCTGGTCTGATTGACGCCGCGCTTCTCTTCGGCGCTCGATGCGAGTACGAGCGTCTTCTTGCTGTCGTTCATGAAGAACTTGGCACAGATCGCGGCGAGCTCGTGGATCCGATGATGCGTTGGAGTCGCTGTCGAGGTGGATCCAGCGAGTCGGCGATCTTGGCCTTCGGGGGGGAGAGTGCATGGTGGCTGCACCCCCACCGGTTTCGTCGCCACCGGCTCGTGCCTGGCAGTCCTGCCGCGGCCACGATTTACTCGGCTGCCGCGGAGTGTCGCCGTTGGCGAAGCAGATGAGACTTTGAATAGTGGCCCTCCATCTGTCGATCTTGTCTTCCGTTGGAGGGTAATCCAGGAGCAGTTGAGCTCGCGCCAAAGCTTCTGCTGGAGTGGCGGGAGGCAGTGGCGAACGGTGCGAGGAGCGGAATACGGTGCGAGGAGCGGAATATGCTCGGACTTCTAACTATGTTAGAAGGAGCAGTATCCCGTCCAGGCGACCGTGTCTCGCTCATGTCAGCATGTTGGCGTGCATGCTGGTCTTGAGCACCCCGAGATCCACCAGCTCGATCTTGGCCCAACAGACGTATGGTACTGCGAGTACCATGACGTTGTCGGTCCTGCGCCTCCTGAGATGGGCGCGGAACATGTACGGACGCCGAGGTCTGCGCAGCCTTGTCCTTGGACCTGGGAGCGTCGTGAGCTCCCTCGTCGATGTCCGTTCTTCCGCCGGCGTCTACCCCATCACTCGTTTGCTCCGGTGGTGGTGGGATCGACGTGGACGGAACAGCTGCCGCCGAAGTCTTCTTCTTCGGTGGTATGTCGATGAAGAAGATGAAAATCTAGCTCGTGTGAATCGCCAGATCAGGTTCACACAACCTCGACGCCCCCTACCTGGCGCGCCATAGATGTCGGGGAAGCTGATCCATGAACACCTATGGGGACCGGCGGACCGGGCCCCTTTCGGTTCGGCGGGGGGCGGAGATCGCATGAAGAGCGCATCGAGGCGAAGCACACGAGCAGTTTACCCAGCTTCGGAGCTCTCCGGAGAGATAACACTCCTACTGCTGCATGTCTGATTGTATTGAGTTCTTGCTCGGGAGCGCTGAGTGCTACAGTACACACGAGCTACTAACGAGATCGAGTGTGAGTGTTTTTCTGCCTTCGAACCCCCCTCTACGTTGCGCATGGGCCTCCTTTTATACCCACAAGGGGTCACCGACAGGTGGCAACGTAGACAAGGGTAAAAATGGAAAAAGAGGGGTGGTTGGTATAGCTACCCGAACAGTGTATCCTACGTAACCCTGATGGCAGGGGACAAACGCATTGAATGCCAGTCTGCGTCGCCCAAATAGTGCAAAAAGGACTGTCAGGGATGCCACCGCTTGCCACGAGTGCGATCTTGTCAGCGTCGCTTGCCACCTCGCACCGCTGGCTGCACAGCCTACTACTACGCGCGCCTGGAAAGACCCCAAGGTGACACGTTGGTGGATGTGCTGGAGCATGGGTACAGAGTGGTAGCCTGCCGCGGCAAGCACCTTGCCGCGGCCATTGTCTTGTCGCGTCCGGAAGCTTGTTGCCCACCGTGCCTTGCCGGGACGCGCGGCGCGTCACGGCAAGTTCCTTGAAATGCCTTGGTTGGCCTTCCTGGCAAGCTCCTCTTGCCGGGGCCTTGTCTCCTTGGCTTAAATACTTTGTTCTTGAATGGCTCCAAAGAAACCACGGAGGACCTTGGCAGTCACCCGGCAAGCCTTGCCGCGGGGCGGTGCAACTGCCCGTGCACAAGTTTGGGATACTAGGGTACCCCTACTCTAGCACACCGACACTCTTAACTCATACACACAAAATAAAGGGGCCGTGATGAGGGTTCCATAGCCTTGGATTAAAGCCCGTCATCTGGTCAGGGGACATGGGTGTTTCCGGTTGGGACCGAGAGGGGGGCACCTCTTAGAGCGCGCGATATAAATTTGATCCCATGCTACTCGAGGTTGTGGCCTCCCCACCTTAAAGTTTTTCTTGAACGTTGCCTAGGGTGATTCCTGGCAGCGGGATGTGGAATGGGTGTGTACTGGTTAGATCTTTTTCTTCTAAAATACCGTAAACGGAACTAGTCCTTTGTGACTACTGAAATCCGTTGGCTGTGGTTAAAGAGTACAAGCTCTGCAGAGTCAAACCCAGTCGAGTAACTGTGTCTATGGTCAAGGACTGTGATCAACAAGTCAATGTCAGTATCATTGTCGGTCTCAACGTCCGTTTTAGTGCCAGTTTTAGTGACAATCTCCAGTGAATAAACATGAGTGTTAAACCCGGCTGAATGATATTTCGTGTGGATAGACTAACCAACTTATTATTATGCATTGATTATTTCCTTGGGATGATTTAAATTTATGAGCTACTTGAATATGAATGGTGAAATATAAGCCCATTATGTGATGTCGCTCAGACGTCCGACTGTGGCACTCATGTTATTTAATTTTGATATAAGCCCTTTATGTGATGTCGCTGAGACGTCCGACTGTGGCACTCTTGTTATTTACTTTTGATATAAGCCCTTTATGTGATGTCGCTCAGACGTCCGACTATGGCATCCATGTTATTTACTTTCATTATAAGCCGTTTTCGAGATGTCGCTTAAGACGTCCGACTATGGCACGCACTGTCATTTACATTTCAATATAAGCCCTTTATGTGGTGTCGCCCTGACGCCCGACTGCGGCATGTTAATTTATTTTTAGCTTTCGAGGCGTCGCTTCAGACACCCGACCGGTCTTCAGTTATTTTATTGGGATTTCGGGAGGACTACCGCCTGACTTCCTTTATATTTAACATGCCGTGCAAATTTATTATCTGAGTGTGCATTACTAATCT
>NW_025226486.1:105393-112707 GCF_018294505.1 Triticum aestivum | reverse complement strand
TTTCTATGTTTTTGCCCTACGCTTCTAGGGAACTTGTCGGCGCAGGCACCTGAGCCGCGAGCGCTGAGTGCGGGACGTCAGCAGCCTGCTGGCGGTGCCGCTTCCGACAAGAAACCTTGTCGCAACTAGCCGCATCTCACTTAAGTTGTTGAGCGGACTCGAAACAAAATAAGGGTGCAACAATCTACGAGTTGGTTCCTCTGCGCACAGGTTTTCCATACAAAGTACGGTCGTTCGAGGATGATAACTTAAAAATTTAAAACTGATTGCTCAAACTTTGGCAACTTAGCTTTTCTGTCGTTTGCTTTCCGGCAAGGCGAAACTTCCTTGAACGATGCCTGGTCCACACCATTATCTTCTCCTTTCCCCCCGGCAAACTTGTGTGCGAGGGAACCTTCCTTTCCTTTTTGAGAAAAAGAAGAAGAGAAAATAAAGATATGGAGCCTTACGGCTCGTTATTGCTTACCGGGGGTAGGCTCTGCACAAAGTGTCAGATAACGCATGCAAAGATAGTAGAAAGCATGAAATTGGCAAGATGTGCGGAGCACATGAGCTTTACTTATGCACGGGTTCTGCGCCCAGCTTTGTACAAAGGATTACATGCAACATCGGCAAGACTTGTACAAAAGGTGGTTGCCGGAACAGGTTCCGGCAACCGCGCCTTACGGGTAAAACTTACGAAGATGCTCAATATTCCAGGAGTTGCTCACCGGAATGCCATCTTCGGTCTCAAGGCGGACAGCACCAGGCCTAGTGACTCGTTTCACCCGGTAAGGGCCTTCCCACTTCGGCGTCAACTTGTTGGAATTCTTGGCGGACTGAACGCGCCGAAGAACAAGGTCGCCTTCCTCGAAACTTCTGGCATTAACCTTGCGGCTATGGTAGCGGCGCAAAGCTTGCTGGTATCGAGCAGCTCGTACAGCAGCCTGAAGACGGTCCTCCTCAAGGAGCAGCGCGTCATCTGGTCGCAGCTGCTCTTGCTCTAGCTCATCATAAGCGAGCACTCGAGGTGATCCTTATACGAGTTCCGTGGGGAGAACTGCCTCTGCTCCATAGACTAGAGCGAAAGGTGTCTGGCCAGTGGCTCGATTCGGTGTCGTCCTGATCGACCAAAGAACCACCGGCAGCTCCTCAATCTAGTTCTTTCCGCACTTGTGCATCCTGTCAAAAGTCCTGGTCTTGAGTCCGCGCATCACTTCAGCATTCGCCCTCTCCGCTTGACCGTTACTTATCGGATGAGCAACAGAAGCGAAGCAGACCTTGGCGCCAAGATCTTGGACGTAATGCATGAAGGTGCGGCTCGTAAATTGCGTGCCGTTGTCGGTGATGATCCTGTTAGGGATCCCCAAACGGCAAACAATCGACCTAAAGAACTTGACTGCTGACTGTGCTGTCACCTTCCTCACTGGTTACACTTCCGGCCACTTTGTGAACTTGTCGATTGCAACGTACAAGTACTCAAAGCCCCCGACAGCTCGGGGAAAGGGGCCGAGGATGTCGAGCCCCCAGACCGAAAATGGCCAGGATAAAGAGATCGTCTGGAGAGCTTGAGCTGGCTGGTGTATCTGCTTGGAATGGAACTGGCATGCTTCACACTTGGTTACTTGTGCAGTCGCATCCTGGAGGGCTGTCGGCCAAAAGAAACCTTGCCGGAATGCTTTGCCGGCAAGTGCTCTTGCGCCAATGTGGTGACCACATATGCCTCCATGTATCTCTGCCAACAGCTCTTGTCCGTCTTCCCGGTGGATACACATCAATTTCACACCATTGAGTCTTCTTCTGTACAGTGTGTTGTCGACAAACTGGTACATACTTGACTGCCGGGCTACTCTTTCCGCTTCTTCTTGCTCTTCGAGAAGTTCTCCTGTCTGAAGGAAATGGACAATCTGCTGTACCCATGCTGGAGCTTGCGGCTCGACAACAAGGACTAAAGGCACATCCGCTGCTGTGGGAACATCCGCTTCTACGGTGAGAACTTGTGGCTCAACCGGAGCTTGATGTTCCCCGGCAAGCTTGCCGGAGCAAAACTTGTCGGGAGCATCTGCTTCAACGGAACAAGCCCTAGGGCTCGCCGGAGCAGACTGCTCCTCAGCATCCTTGGTGTTCATTTTGACGACCTTCTTGGCGGCAGCTTCGGGGAGCTCTGCCGGAAAATAGTCACCAGAAATCAACTTTCTCTTCTTGCTCTGTCCAGTCGATGGCGTTACAGATGGTTGAGTCAGCTTGAGCACAAAGATCCCTGGTTCCACAGGTAACTTAAGTGCTGCGCACTTTGACAGGCCATCGGCAATGTCGTTCTGACCTCTTGGAACATGCTCCATCTGTAGGCCGTCAAAGTGATGTTCAAGCTTTCTCACTTCATCAACGTAAGCTTCCAACAACGGACTCTGATAATTCTTGTTCACTTGGCGGACGACAAGATGGGAGTCACCCCTGACAATGAGCTTCTTGATCCCAAGGTCTGCCGCGATCCTGAGACCGGCAAGCAATCCTTCATACTCTGCAGTATTGTTAGTAGCTTGCTCCTTGGGAAAGTGCATCTGGACTACGTACTTGAGGTGCTCTCCGGTGGGTGCAACAAGTATCACGCCCGCGCCGGCGCCTTGCAGCGAGAACGCACCATCAAAGTACATCAGCCACTCTTTGCTTGCTTCCTTAACGGGGATGCTCGTCTCTGGAATTTCTTCATCTTGTGTTGGCGTCCATTCTGCTATGAACTCTGCCAATGCTCTGCTTTGGATAGTTGAAGTGCTCTCAAACTTGAGGCCAAAGCTTGACAGTTCCAGTGCCCACTCGACAATCCTGCCTGTTGCTTCTGGATTTTGCAGTATCCTCTTCAGCGGAAAACGAGTGACGACTGTGATCTCATGTGCTTGGAAGTAATGGCGCAGCTTTCTCGAGGCCATGAGAAGGCCGAAAAGCAATTTCTGCACACCAGAGTACCTTGATCTAGCCCCCTGCAGAAGGGAACTGACAAAGTAAACTGGGCGCTGCACCATTCTTTTCTGCATCTTGTCACGCTCCTGCGCAGATCCATCTTTGTCGGGACCAGAGCTTGCCGGTGAAGTCCACTGCTTGTCGCTGGATGCATCTGCCGTGGTTGCTGGCTCATCATCCACCTCCCTTTCCGCTACTAACGCAGCACTAACCACTTGATTTGTTGCCGCTATATACAGCAGCAACATCTCTTGTGGCTTAGGTGCGACAAGTGTTGGAGTGGAGGACAGGTATCTCTTTAAGTCCTGCAGTGCAGCCTCCGCTTCCGGAGTCCATTTCATTGGACCTGCCTTTTTCAATATTTTGAAAAATGGCAGGGCGCTCTCAGCAGACCTAGAGATAAACCTGCTGAGAGCTGCTACGCAACCGGCAAGTTTTTGTACATCCTTGGCGCGCTTTGGAGCTTCAGTCTGCTCAATGGCCTTGATCTTGTCGGGATTGGCTTCAATTCCCCGCTGAGACACAAAGAACCCGAGAAGCTTGCCGGAAGGGACTCCAAACACACACTTCTCGGGGTTAAGCTTGAGGTTGATCTTGCGCAGATTTCCAAAGGTTTCGTCTAAATCTTGAATCAGAGTTGCCTTGTCCTTGCTCTTGACCACTATGTCGTCCATGTAGGCTTCCACATTTCTGTGTATTTGTGGTTCAAAAGCGTCATGGACTACCCTTGCAAATGTTGATCCCGCATTCTTTAAACCGAAGGGCATCCGTACGAAACAGTATGTGCCACATGGGGTAATGGATATGGTCTTCTCCTCATCCTCTTCTGCCATGAAGATCTGATGGTATCCTGAGTATGCATCAAGAAATGAAAGCAAGTCACATTCGGCCGTGGAGTCAACAATCTGGTCAATGCGTGGCAAGGGAAATGGGTCTTTAGGACAAGCTTTATTGACATCAGTAAAGTCGATACAAAGCCTCCATTTCCCGTTTGCCTTACGCACGACTACAGGATTGGCCAACCACGTAGGATGGAGCACTCCTCTGACAAGGCCTGCTGCTTCCAATTTCTTGATTTCTTCAGCAATGAATTCTTGGCGCTCCACTGCCTGTTTCCTGACTTTCTACTTGACGGGCCACGCATGAGGACAGACGGCAAGATGGTGCTCGATTACTTTCTTAGGAACACCGGGGATGTCAGACAGTTTCCACGCAAACACGTCGACGTTCGCCCGCAGGAAAGCAATGAGCGCGCTTTCCTATTTAGGGTCGAGAGTGGTACTGATGGTGAAGGTACCACCAGTGCCATCCTCCTTGGCGGACACCTTCTTGGTTTCTGGCGGAGCTGCCATTGTCTTCTTACACTTGCCGGTGGAGCTCGATGGTGCGTCCTCGACGGTAGCGCAGCACTCCGAAGAGGTGCGCTTGCCGGAGTGGGCATCAGAACTCTTGCCGGACTTGGTATTCTTCTTCGCCCCGGGAGCTTCAACGGCAAGTGACTTGCGATCTGTTGCAGCAGCTGCTTCCCGGTAGATCTTGTCGGCGCAGATAAGAGCATCCTTCTTGTTGCCAGGGACAGAGATGACACTTATCGGGCCTGGCATCTTCAGTATGTTGTATGCATAGTGAGAGGCTGCCATGAATTTGGCGAGCGCTGGACATCCAAGTATCCCATTGTAAGGCAATGGAAAGTCAGCGATGTCAAAAGTGACCCTCTCAGTCCTAAAGTTCAACTCGGTGCCAAATGTTACCGGCAACGTGATCTTTCCCTTCGGCTTGCTCCTTCCCGGGTTGATTCCTTGGAACGTGCCGGTCTCTTCGAGCTCGCCATCAGGGATCTGGAGTTTCTGGAGTACCGCAGAGGAGATCAAGTTCAAGCCGGCCCCGCCGTAAACTAGCATCTTAGTGACCTTGAGGTTGCGGATAGTTGGTGAAACCAACATCGGCAAGCACCCGACCGCAGTTATGCGATCAGGGTGGTCCTCAATATCAAAGATGATAGGCGTGCTGGACCATTTCAGAGGCTTGCGTGACTCAATGGATGGTTCCGCCGCATTGACTTCCCGCACCAACTGCTTGAGCTGGCGGTGTGAAGTATGCAGAGAAGCACCGCCTTCAACGCACATGACCTCTGTGGCTTTCTGGAACTCCTGCTCATCGGTCTCATCATCATCCATATCTTCATCGTCGTCGTCATCTTCATCCTTGTCGCGGCCGCGGGGAGGTCTGTCTCCTTGCCGCTGCTTGGCCTTGTCGCGGTGTCCTCCTCGGCTGGGACGTTTCTTGCCGGCTCCTCCAGCACCTTCCTGGGCTTTCTCCTTGTTGCGTCGCTCGTATTCAGCTTTTTGCTGTTCGACAAGCTGTTCGACCTTCTTGCAGCTCTGGAGGTCATGGCCCTTGGTGCGGTGGATCTTGCAATACTGCTTGTTGGTGCCGTCCTGCTTGTCAGCGACCGCCATAGCCTCCTCGCCGGAGCTACCAGCTTTGGCTTTCTTGGTGCCACCTCCATTGCCGGACTTCTCAATGACTAGCACATCTTTGACTTTCTTCTTCCTGTTGTTCCGCCGCTGGTTTTTCTTTGCCGGGGCAGTCTCCTCACTATCAGATCCTCCTGCTCCTACATTCTCTCCGGGGAGTTTCCTCCCTTCCTCAGCGCGTGCACACTTGTCGACCAGGGCATATAGCTCACTGACGTCTCTGATCTTGCACATCCCCATCTCCTCCCGCATCCTGCGGTTTCGCACGTTCTGATGGAACGCGCTGATTACCGCGGCAGGGTGGACATCTGGGATGTTGTGCTGTACACGGCTGAATCTCTGGATGTATTTGCGCAGGGGCTCTCCTTCCTTCTGGGAGAGCAGATGAAGGTCACTTTCTTGGCCATGAGGCTTGTGGCCGCCCGTAAAGGCGCCGACAAACTGATGGCATAGGTCTGCCTAGGAGGATATGGAGTTGTCCGGCAAGTGCATGAGCCAGGATCTGACATTGGGTTTGAGTACCAGCGGGAAGTAGTTGGCAAGGATCTTGTCGTCCCGTCCCCCGGCAGCTTGCACCGTGATGGTGTAGATGCTGAGGAACTCCGACGGATGCGACTTGCCGTTGTACTTCTCTGGCACGTCTGGCTTGAAATTCTTCGTACTGGGCCACTGGACTTGCCGCAGCTCACGAGTGAACACAGGGCATCCTACCGCGTACGGCAAGTTGCCTGCTTCCCCTGGCGCATGCATGTCGACAGAGGGCCTAGCGCGCTGGTCTGATTGACGCCGCGCTTCTCTTCGGCGCTCGATGCGAGTACGAGCGTCTTCTTGCTGTCGTTCATGAAGAACTTGGCACAGATCGCGGCGAGCTCGTGGATCCGATGATGCGTTGGAGTCGCTGTCGAGGTGGATCCAGCGAGTCGGCGATCTTGGCCTTCGGGGGGGAGAGTGCATGGTGGCTGCACCCCCACCGGTTTCGTCGCCACCGGCTCGTGCCTGGCAGTCCTGCCGCGGCCACGATTTACTCGGCTGCCGCGGAGTGTCGCCGTTGGCGAAGCAGATGAGACTTTGAATAGTGGCCCTCCATCTGTCGATCTTGTCTTCCGTTGGAGGGTAATCCAGGAGCAGTTGAGCTCGCGCCAAAGCTTCTGCTGGAGTGGCGGGAGGCAGTGGCGAACGGTGCGAGGAGCGGAATACGGTGCGAGGAGCGGAATATGCTCGGACTTCTAACTATGTTAGAAGGAGCAGTATCCCGTCCAGGCGACCGTGTCTCGCTCATGTCAGCATGTTGGCGTGCATGCTGGTCTTGAGCACCCCGAGATCCACCAGCTCGATCTTGGCCCAACAGACGTATGGTACTGCGAGTACCATGACGTTGTCGGTCCTGCGCCTCCTGAGATGGGCGCGGAACATGTACGGACGCCGAGGTCTGCGCAGCCTTGTCCTTGGACCTGGGAGCGTCGTGAGCTCCCTCGTCGATGTCCGTTCTTCCGCCGGCGTCTACCCCATCACTCGTTTGCTCCGGTGGTGGTGGGATCGACGTGGACGGAACAGCTGCCGCCGAAGTCTTCTTCTTCGGTGGTATGTCGATGAAGAAGATGAAAATCTAGCTCGTGTGAATCGCCAGATCAGGTTCACACAACCTCGACGCCCCCTACCTGGCGCGCCATAGATGTCGGGGAAGCTGATCCATGAACACCTATGGGGACCGGCGGACCGGGCCCCTTTCGGTTCGGCGGGGGGCGGAGATCGCATGAAGAGCGCATCGAGGCGAAGCACACGAGCAGTTTACCCAGCTTCGGAGCTCTCCGGAGAGATAACACTCCTACTGCTGCATGTCTGATTGTATTGAGTTCTTGCTCGGGAGCGCTGAGTGCTACAGTACACACGAGCTACTAAC
>NW_025226486.1:103691-104613 GCF_018294505.1 Triticum aestivum | reverse complement strand
CTTAGAGCGCGCGATATAAATTTGATCCCATGCTACTCGAGGTTGTGGCCTCCCCACCTTAAAGTTTTTCTTGAACGTTGCCTAGGGTGATTCCTGGCAGCGGGATGTGGAATGGGTGTGTACTGGTTAGATCTTTTTCTTCTAAAATACCGTAAACGGAACTAGTCCTTTGTGACTACTGAAATCCGTTGGCTGTGGTTAAAGAGTACAAGCTCTGCAGAGTCAAACCCAGTCGAGTAACTGTGTCTATGGTCAAGGACTGTGATCAACAAGTCAATGTCAGTATCATTGTCGGTCTCAACGTCCGTTTTAGTGCCAGTTTTAGTGACAATCTCCAGTGAATAAACATGAGTGTTAAACCCGGCTGAATGATATTTCGTGTGGATAGACTAACCAACTTATTATTATGCATTGATTATTTCCTTGGGATGATTTAAATTTATGAGCTACTTGAATATGAATGGTGAAATATAAGCCCATTATGTGATGTCGCTCAGACGTCCGACTGTGGCACTCATGTTATTTAATTTTGATATAAGCCCTTTATGTGATGTCGCTGAGACGTCCGACTGTGGCACTCTTGTTATTTACTTTTGATATAAGCCCTTTATGTGATGTCGCTCAGACGTCCGACTATGGCATCCATGTTATTTACTTTCATTATAAGCCGTTTTCGAGATGTCGCTTAAGACGTCCGACTATGGCACGCACTGTCATTTACATTTCAATATAAGCCCTTTATGTGGTGTCGCCCTGACGCCCGACTGCGGCATGTTAATTTATTTTTAGCTTTCGAGGCGTCGCTTCAGACACCCGACCGGTCTTCAGTTATTTTATTGGGATTTCGGGAGGACTACCGCCTGACTTCCTTTATATTTAACATGCCGTGCAAATTTATTATCTGAGTGTGCATTACTAATCT
>NW_025226486.1:101173-103460 GCF_018294505.1 Triticum aestivum | reverse complement strand
CTCATGTGCATCATGTTTGGATTTGTTATATCTTATGTCCAAACTGTCTTGCGAGTACATTCAAAGTACGCACCTGGCTTGTTGTTTTGGCCAGATGTTGACGAAGGCGATCTTATGGATGAAGAGTACGATAGCGAGTCCGACGCCTAGAGGAGTCCCAGTCAGTCCCGTGCGATCCTAGAATTGGTCACTTGTATCATATACGCTTCCTCTTCCTGAATAAAATCATTGAGCCTCACTCCGGCGCTCGACGAGCTGTAAGATGTAGGAGTCATGTCACCCACTTCACCGTGACATATCCACCACCACTTTTATTGCGAGTCGGTAGTTATGCCACCATACCCTTGTGTCATATCCGCCTTTATGTATAATATTGGCGTGCTTGAAATAAATTTGTGAGTAGCCTCAGCTCAACCTTGTATAATATTTAATACTTCTGGATATCTGTATCAAGGATTTGCCTACTGGTAAGGAAGATTTTCCTATACTGGTCTTATATAAAGGACGGATTCTCAATAAATGTTTTATTGGAAAACCGGTCCTGACATTCTGACGATGAGTTCGATGACACCGATGAAGAACTATACTATCTTTAGAAGTGCCATGCAAGCAAAAACCCCTTGTTCATTCCGATACAATCCCACTCTCTCGCTCCTGCTCTATTTTACTGCATTAGAACAACAACGATACTACTGTTACTTGCTGCGGTAGTTGAACCCCATTTCCTCTGCATGACCTGTCATTGCCACAGTAAATAGATGAAACCCACTAGCATGAGTAGGAGTTGTTTGAGCCCTGATGTGCCTACTCATTCATGCTTGTTTGTCATGCCTGCTACTGCTTAGAGTTGAGTCAGGTCTGATTCATTGGGGATGAATCAGAGGTGTGTGAACATGCCCTACTATGTGTGTTCTAAGTGTGTGAACACGATTTGGTAAAGGTAGCGGTGAGAGGCCATGTAGGAGTACATGGTGGGTTGGCTCATTGAAGCCGTCCTCAGGAACTGAGTTCTGTGTTTGTGATCCATGAACAACTACTTCCACTCATTGGGATCCTTAATAGACCCTCTCGGCTTCTTAACCACCCTTGTCCTTTGTCCAGGAGTTGCAAGTAGTTTCTGGTGTTTGTAGTATGCTGGAGGCCATGGGCAGCGCTGACCGGAGGGGTGGGCTGTGATGCGGTAGGCACGTGGCCGGGTATGCCAGGCGCCCGTTTGGTGTCGCGGAACCCTGTACACATTGTTCGGGGCCGTATGTGCAAACCTCGCACGGACTCCCTATGGATGGAACCTGAATAGGTGATAAACCTGGACTAGAGACTTGAGTGTTTAGGTAGGCCGTGGCCGACACCCTTGCCAGGCTTTTGCTTGTAGGTTGCCGAGATACATGACGTGTACATGGCGGTAAGTGGCGAGAGCGTGTGTGAAGAAGTACACCCCAGTAGGGTTAACAACATCTATTTGAATAGCCGCGTCCTCGGTAAAGGACCTCTGGGTCACCTATACAGTTCATAGACAAGTGAAAGTGGATACTCTAAAATGCGCAAGATAAGCGTGAGTGCTATGGATGGCGTTCTCGTAGGGAGACGAGAGCGGATCCATAGTGGTGTATGGATATGGTGAATATATGGACTCGTGTGCGCCACCTCAAAAGAGTTACTTGCAGTCATAGTTTAGGATAGCCACCGAGTCAAAGCTGGCTTGCTGCAGTTAAACCCCACCATCCATTTGTTGATAATAATGCATATCTAGATAGTTCTGATGTAAGTCTTGTGGGTACATTTGTACTCACATTTGCCTATTTTATGATTTTGCAGAGAGACTTACGTCTCACTAGTAGTTCTGCGTGGACTTCGACGTTTAGCTTGTTACGTCAGCTACGATCTTGTGCCCTCGGAAGGATCTGGTAGATAGTCAGGCTTATCAACCTTTTTCATTTGTAGATGTCTGTACTCAGACACGTTAAGCTTCCGCTTGTGCTTTCACTTGTATGCTCTGAATGTTGGGTCATGAGTCCCATGTTTGTAATATCTCGCTCCTCGGACCCTATTGAATAAAATTCTTGAGTTGTAGAGTCATGTTGTGATGCCATGTTGTATTTGCACATATCGAGCATATTGTGTGTATGTTATTGAAATGCTTGGTATGTGTGGGATCTGACTATCTAGTTGTTTATCCTTGGTAGCCTCTCTTACCGGGAAATGACTCCTAGTGCTTCCACTGAGCTTTGGTAGCTTGCTACTGCTCCGGAAAACTTAGGCCGGCCGGCATGTGTCCTTCTTCGTTCCT
>NW_025226486.1:99058-99902 GCF_018294505.1 Triticum aestivum | reverse complement strand
TACAGGCATTCTGACTGGGAAGCATCCTAGTTCGTGTGTTCGTCACCAAAGAACTCTTCCTTGAACTCCTGCTCTTCCATGCCTGGTCAATTAAATAACCAGTGGCAAGCCAATGGGTACTTTGAATGTACTCGCAAGCAATCCATGATTTGGTTCAAAGTAACAATGCAATTGTACAACAAGTAAGCAGCCTAGCTTCAAGCTAGTTGAGATGTCCTATCAACTTGTGAGATATGCATCAATGAACATGGGTAACCTTGAGAACAGGTTACAGATATCAACACAAATAGGGTTTGGATAAATGCCATTTCATTCAACATGTCAAGTCACCACCTTGACTCAAATAGTTCTCTTCCACACATGCACAGAGATTGTAAAATTTCTGGACATAGTTTAAGTAGCACCACCCAACTGTCCATGACTGTGGACACGGCTATTCGAATAGTTTGACACTCTGCTGGGGTTGCGCACTTTACCCACAAGATCCGGGAAGCTTTCGTGTCATCCACGATCCCGAAGTACCTCAAGTACTCGGGGGAAGCACCCGATCATTCCCTTTCCCTAGACGACACTAACATAGGGTCCACTCGTTGATACGCGACCCTCGTGTATAAGCAAAAGATCGTGGGACTCTGCCCTTTTCGCATTATTACACATACACGAAGGGACCAACGGTGTGTCCGGTGCCCTGTGAAAACAGTCATGGCCGCCTATCCAAGCACGACCCCATCCCGAGAGTGACCTCAAGTCACCCCCGTCACTAGTAATGTGGGCACCATGCTAGTATCAGCCTAAGTAATGAATAATGCCCCGTCACATAAAGGGGTAGAGTGGTTGCACATGT
>NW_025226486.1:74054-98717 GCF_018294505.1 Triticum aestivum | reverse complement strand
TGGTTGGGATGGTAGTCACACATAAATCTAATCCATCATTTTACACCCACCCCCCAAAAGTTCTCTTTGGTACACCACTTCTTCCTCAAGTGGTGACCTTAGTTCAACATCTCCCAAGGGCATTAGGGGCACCCGATGGGGTTTTTGAAAGAATGTAACCATGAAGAGTTCATGGTACACATGCATCATTATCCATCAACTAGTTTCTTGAAAATGCAATCATGAACAAGGTAAGGTCATGAGTAGGGGTATGCATCATGGGGTGGTTCACAACAAGTTTTACCATCGTCATATTTCATCATCATGCAATCGGAAAAAGGGTACCGCTGAACAAGAGGGGTGACATGGTCAAAGGGCTGCTTGCCTTGATTTGCTTATTCTTCGAAGTCTTGAAATCCTTCTCCCCCTTCTTCTTCAGCAACTTCGTCAAATACGGGATCTAAATGTCGCAAGAAAATAACGAGAAAATAAGGCAATAGTAAAACAGAAAAACCAAAGTGCTCAGAAAAATGTCAACTCATTTTTGTTAAATAATAGGGTGAACACTAAGAAGGAGAAAATTCCTAGTTCTGGATTTGGAGTAGCAAAATAGGAGAAATGGATTTACAAAGGTATATTTAAATGCTTAAAATCACATTTAAATATTTACAGTGAAGAAATGGTTGCTGGATTTGAATGAAAGTTGCACAATTAAATAGGTGGGATTTTTACAAGAATTTAGGAACTGGAATTATTTCATTTGGATTAATATTTAGTCTAGAGGAATTTTTGCAAGTCTGACAGAAAAGAAAAAGGGGAAGGGGCACTGTGCCTGCTGGGCCAGAACAGCCGCAGGGCAGCGGCCCAGCAAGCGACGCGGCCCAGCCGAGCCGACATGCACGCGTGCACCAGATTTGTAAACCTGATGGGTGGGCCCCAGCTACTAGTGGGAGAGAGAGGGGGCGAGAGAGAGGTGAGGATGATAGGCGGGGCCCGCCTGTCATCTCTGACCTCGCGACCATAGGGCCGGCGTGCTCACCGGCGGTGATGCAGGGCACGACGGGTCGAGCTGACGGCACGGTTGGACTAAGCGTGGAGTCGCCGTTCGGGTGGTGGTGGTGGACGTCACCGGAGTTGCCTGGTTCACCGGCGACAAGAAAGCACGGCGGAGGTGCGTCGGGCGGTGGTTGTTTCAGTCGACTCCAGCTGCAAACGAAGGGGAAAAGGAGGGGCAAGGAGTTTGGGACTCGCTGCGGTTCCAGATCGAGCAAAAGGAGCGGCGGGGGAGGCTCTTATCGCGCAAACACCGGTGACCCGAGGCGGCGGCGCTCGGCTCGATCCCGAGCACAGAGAGGGGGAGTGGAGCTGGGGCTCTGCTGGTGATCGCTAGGAGGCGAGAGAGCTCAAGGGATGGAGAGAACAGGGTCCGGGGTGGCCTTAAATAGGAGGGGCGCGGTGCACCATGGCTCGTGCGTCGGCGAGCTTCTAGCCGTTGCTGGAGGCCACGGGGGCGGGCGTGGGTTTGTCTGGGGCATTTGTGGAGGTGGTCCACGGCCAGGGGGAGGAAGAGAGGGAGCAGGAGGGGCCAGAGGCGCCGCGCGTTGGCGTGTCTGGGGCATTTGTGGAGTTGGTCCACGACCAGGGGAAGGAAGAGAGGGAGCAGGAGGGGCCAGAGGGGCCGTGCGTGTGAGTGTGCTCATTGGAGCTCTCGGGCGGCCATGGCGCGCGTGTGAGGGAGGCCATAGGAGGGAGAAGGAAGAGGGGGAACAGGGCTTAGCATGCTGCGGACACCGAGGCGCATCGTCGGGCGCGCTGGGGAGGCCGGAGGTGGTTGGCAGGGGGCGTCTACAGTGCGGGAGCGCACTGTAGCGCGCTCCAGAGCGTGCAAATGGCCGGCAAGCCATTTTTTGGCAAAGTGGGCATGGCCAGGCATGTCTGGTAGCTCTAGGGGGAAGTAAAGAAGAGGGGAGGAGCATTGGATGCCTTGGGGATCCAGTAGGAGAGGAGTGGGGTTGAGAGAGAGAGGGGGAAAAGGGGCTGTCTAGAGGGGTAAATGAGGTGGTTTCACCCCTCAATCATTGAGCTGAGATGCAGCCATTGTTACTGGAGGTAGAGGAGGACTTGTAGGGGCTGTGGTAAAAAGTGGGGGCCATGGAGAAGAGTGGAAGTGGTAAGAATAGTGATTTTAGAAAAATGGCAGAAGGTGTTTGTTGTTGATTAGGGAAAGAAGATGAACTCCTCTTGTCATGAGGCTTGACAGGGTAAAATGGAATGAGAAAATAAGAGGTTCCACCAAGACTGAGTTTATTTGGGCAAAGTTGCCAATGCAACTTTTGTAAACCCTAGAAATTAGCAGAAATGAACTTGTGTAGATCTAGTTGAGCAAATCACTTCTGCTTGATGCACCACTTGGTGTAGTGCCCTCATTTGGTCATGTGAACATGCTCACAAAAGTTGAGAGCAAAATGAGAAAGTTGACAATTCAAATTTGATTCTGGACAGAGAGGGTTTTGGGGCACTTTGATCAGGTTAACTTGTTCTCCAACTTGTGCCACTTGGCATAGATGAATAACTAGAACATTTGAGCATGTTCACAAGGTTTGAGAACATTTGGAAATGTTTGGCAATGTAAAGCTGCTCAAACATCAAAATGGACAAAAATGGTTTTGAGGGGGTTTCATGATGTTATATTGTTCTCCAAGACATGATACTTGGCAAGATCATGTAATATGTCATATGTGACATGCTAGAATTGTCTTGGAATTTTTAGAGAATATTTCCTTTGTAAATATTTCAAAAGCTTGAAATATCCAGAAAGGGTTTTTGAGGGGTTTGACCAATATTTTGAACATGACCATGTGTTGAAACTCTTATATATGGATAATATATGTCCACTGAGTTTCCCTAAAGTTTCACAAATATTTTTAAAGTATTAAAATAATTTTAACCTATTAAAGACCATTTCTTGCCTAAAGAAAAAGCCTTTAAATAAAATAGGAAAATAACTTTTAAAATTATATTTTTGTGGTTTATGGAAGTCCTATATCTAATAGGTTTCAAATATACTCTTTGAAATATTTTTCTTACCCCAAATCAAGTACTTGCAATGCAAACCTCAATTCAGGGGTTTTTGGAAAACTAATTTTTGAAAATACTTTTTGGCCAATTTATTTTTGTAATAAAATACTATATTGCTCTATACACATGACATGATCATTGGGCAGACGTTTGGGGCAAGGAGATGAAGTATAGAAGGTGGAGTTGTGTTGACTTTAAAGAGCACTTGAAAAACACAGAGAGAAAACCAACTCCAAATAAAAGCCAATTGATGCAAACGTTTTTTGTCAAACCACACTTTATCATGATTTATTAGCTCAAGTGTTGTGGCATGAAAATCAGGGCGTGACAGACCTACCCCCCTTACAAGAATCTCATCCCAGAGATTCCCAAACTAGGCGCGGAAAGGGATACATAAACTTGGATCTGGGGTAGTCTTCAAGTCCTCATGTTGCTTCTGCTTCCGTGTAGTGCTCCATTGAGCTTGAAGTACTTGATGGTGTGGCTTCGTGTATGACACTCTTCTTGATCCAGGTTGCTAATGGGTAGTCACGGTAGGTTAGATTGGGCTAGGGGTCGATGGATCGGTGGTCAATGCCCTCATAGAGATCGGGCAAGTTAGGAAGTTGGAAACACTTCCGGGGTTGTGATGCATGGAAAGCCTTGTGCACATCAGGTAACTCCGGTGGCAACTCCAGCTGGTAACTATCTTCTCTTCGTCTCATAGTGATCTCAGAGGGGGGTTGTTAAATTTTGGAGTGATCTCGAAGGGGGCCGATGAAGCTTGGTGTGGGTATCCTTGTCATGGAAATGCTTGGTTCCTTAGAGAGAAGGGGCTCGCAGATAGACTTGGTCTTCAACGAGAAAGTTCACTTCTTAACGATGGTGGTGGGTGTAGTTCTTCCTCCTTGGCATGGCGGTCTTCAAATGTTCCTTGACTAGCTTAACGGCTCTTCTTCCATCTTCGGGTGAACAAGTAGGTCACCAAATGATGATGACAACTATCTTGTCTAAGCACTCCATGAAGACTTTGTTCACGGGGTACATAAAGTAGGCTGGGGAATTAGTGGTGGTTTTTGTTGAGTGCGGGCCAAGGTGTTCTAGATCTAGTGTCAAGGCCCTAAGGTCCTGATCCGACCATGATGTAGCTTGGTAGGGTGTAAGGGTTTCAAGGATTCTAGTGTGCGAGTGAACATTTATCATCTTATCTTTAAGCACGGTGTCTGAGATGCCAATTGTGCTATCTAGTCCTTTAAACAAAGAACATCATATCACTGATAGCATCATTTCATATAGGTCAACTCCAATCATCACTCATGTGATCCATATCCTCATGACTCTCGAGAGGAGGTCTAACAAAATCATATATGTCTACCATCTCCAAACTCACGTGTATGGCTATCCTCATGTAAAAATCCATGGGTAGAACATACAACTGCCAAACTGAATTAAACACGACAATCCAAGGGCTCAGCCTATTCTTCCAAGGTCCAAGATATTGCATCTCTATCCTAAGGAATCACGTCGTATGCCACTCCAAGATCTTGTTTCCTTCCTATGAGTCAACTCCAACAGCCCATTAACTTCCATTAACCACTATAAATCCAATGCCTATGGTGTTCCACATGATCTTCTAATGTCCTATGATCCCCAATACTTCAAAGAGCTATCTCTACTATAATCAATCCAATAATGCCCATCTTCGGGGTCAAGTAACTTCCAACCCCAAGCTTATACAGATCCCTAAATCAACTCCGACAATTAATCCAATCTCCTAGTTTATTATCCACCGAGAAACATGGTATCGTAATGGAGATCATCGGTATAAATCCAATTTACTCTCAACCATATATACCTACTCAGCATCTAGACTCCACTAGGTTCACCTATTTAATCCAAATATCATGGTCAGCTATCTTCTATCAATATCTCCTGGCTAAGCCAAATCCTTATACCTTCAAGAATTTCATCGTGCGATCATAATTGTCCTACAAAATCCCATTTACTCCCCGGGTAATGAATGTTATGCTACTCTATTAACGTGATCCCACCAAGTTCATCAACTAACATGAAAACCTTATAATCCACCAAGAAGTCTCGAATAATCCATCAAGGTTCCTGATATAAACTCATCAAGTCATTTTCCCTATTTCAATATCCTCGAATAGGTCTACCCTATCGCATCGTCAGTTCTGGTGCTATCTTGGGATGATAATGTGCTCGTTCACTATATCCACTAGTTCCCTAGTGAACCAGTGCAAGGTTATGGAGGCTTAGCTGGTTCTCTTGCAATTTTGTGGGTTAAGCACTTAGTTAGGGATTCGAGCTGGGTTATATCGTGAAGTCTCGAAGGGTCTAGGGATGGGTTTCTAATCGTGAGAGGTAAACATAACTCGACTGGGCTGCTCTTGGTCAAGGAGGCTGCAACAAAAATCTCTAGTGCTAGTTGGTCACCGAAGTAGAATCCTTGGTGTACCTTGTCTCGCCGGTCTTCAGTTGAGGAGAGAGGGATGAGAGGGAAAAGCATCATAGATGGGGGGAAATGCTTAAAGGGGGGTTCTATAGTGCAGGTGCAAACAAACAGGTGCCAAAAAGGCCACGCACAATTTCATTAAGATAAGATAGGTGATATAGTTGCATACATGATGCCTAAGGCAAAAGTGCAACTTATATCAAAACACAAACAGATAAGAACAAGCAACACTCAACATGGTTTCATTTGAACCATCATATGGACTCGACTGCGCATAGGGGGTACACGACTCATCCTACCCTAGGGGTCCTCGGATTCAGTAGTCGTGCTTGTTTTTTTGTCACTTTGAGAGAAAGGTGTTTGGTCTTCAGCTTCTAGGTTCTCCTGGGTGCCAATGGACATGCGATAGTCGGCTGCTTGTTGGGACACATCCTATTAATATGCCCGAGTTCACCACACCCGTGACATGTGACGAAGGCAAAAGGGTTGCTATTCAGTCTTCGGTATTGTCGTCGGGGGCCTGACGATGATCCTCTATGAGGTGGATATGGAAATCCATTCCTATGCCTTTTGTGTGGGGTTTGGTTGCGAGCTTTCTGAAGTTCCTTGATTTGCTGCTCCTGATTAAAAATGTGGGCTGCTAGGGCAGTTATTTGCTGTTCTTGCTCGACCACCTTCTTTTTCTCGAGGCAGTGGAGGTGCATAAGTGATGGGAGATCTTGGCGGGCCTTGAGAAATGCTTCGGTAAGGTGGCGTAGAAGGTAGTCTCCTGCGTGACGAAACAGATCTGGTACTTGAGAGTTGGATCCTCGTCTTCTGCGGAAATCATTACTTGAGTCGGAGCTCCAAATCTGCTCTTGCCAGGCAGGTAGCGGGTTTCATGTTCTTCTTTCATTTCTGGAAGGAGGTCGCGAAGACGGAGGAGAGCTTCGTATGCCACTTGCTGAATGGCTAGGTCCCTTGTTGGCATAGGTGGTCCAACGAAGAACCAACACTGAGGTGAGGTCTTGGCAGGCACAAAAACCTTGGCGTAGAACTCCTTCTTGAACACATCATTTTCTAGTTTGTGCAGGGTGTATATGGGCAGCAAGGGATAGTGGCATTGTTGGAGGCAATCTCTTAGGAGTGATGGAAATCATGTCATAAGGAGTCTCAAGGGTGCGACGGCCATCTACAAAGGTTGAATGAGAGGGGCCAATAAGGAAAAATATATTTTGGGCTGGGTAAGCTTTAGAAAAGAAGATAAGTTTAGATGGTCTCAAGCTAACAAACGTCCATGCTAACTAAGGCTTCCTACAGTCAGGATGGCTCTGATACCAGCTCCGTGGGGACCCCGACTCATAAGTCGTGATCACCGAATGCACGTGTACAGTGATCCCAGAGATGAATGCTCACTGAACACACAGAAGCTGAATAACAAGAGTCTTACATCCATACATACCGTCTTACACAAATTATGACCATTATGGTCAAGTATTACATAGATAAAGCCACAGGGGCTGAATACCAAATATTCTTAAGCAGAGGAAATCTTCGTTGATAAGTAGAACCCATGCCATCTGTCTTAACCCTACATGCATTCTGACTGGGAAGCGTCCTAGTTCGCGTGTTCGTCACCAAAGAACTCTTCCTCGAACTCCTCCTCTTCCATGCCTGGTCAATTAAATAACCAGTGGCAAGCAAATGAGTACTTTGAATGTACTTGCAAGCAACCCATGATTTGGTTCAAAGTAACAATGCAATTGTACAACAAGTAAGCAGCCTAGCTTCCAGCTACTTGAGATGTCCTATCAACTTGTAAGATATGCATCAATGAACATGGGTAACCATGAGAACAGGTTACAGATATCAACACAAATAGGGTTTGGATAAATTCCATTTCATTCAACATGTCAAGTCACCACCTTGACACAAATAGTTCTCTTCCACACTTGCAAAGAGATTGTGAAATTTATGGACATAGTTTAAGTAGCACCTCCCAACTGTCCATCATCGTGGACATGGCTATTCGAATAGTTTGACACTCTGCAGAGGTTGCGCACTTTACCCACAAGATCCTGGAAGCTTTCGTGTCATCCACGATCCCACAGTACCTCAAGTACTCGGGGGAAGCACCCGATCATTACCTTTCCCTAGACGTCACTAACATAGGGTCCACTAGTTGATACACGGCCCTCGTGTATAAGCAAAAGATCGTGGGACTCTGCCCTATTCACATTATCACGCATACACGAAGGGACCAACGGTGTGTCCGGTGCCCTGTGAAAAAGGTCATGGCCGCCTATCCAAGCACGAACCCATCCCGAGAGTGACCTCAAGTCACCCCCGTCACTAGTAATGTGGGCACCATGCTAGTATCAGCCTAAGTAAGCAATAATGCCCCATCCCATAAAGGGGTAGAGTGGTTGCACATGTTTGGTTGGGATGGTAGTCACACATAAATCTAATCCATCATTTTACACACACCCACCAAAAGTTCTCTTTGGTACACCACTTCTTCCTCAAGTGGTGACCTTAGTTCAACATCTCCCAAGGGCATTAGGGGCACCCGATGGGGTTTTCGAAAGAATGTAACCATGAAGAGTTCATGGTACACATGCATCATTATGCATCAACTAGTCTCTTGAAAATGCAATCATGAACAAGGTAAGGTCATGAGTAGGGGTATGCATCGTGGGGTGGTTTACAACAAGTTTTACCACCGTCATATTTCATCATCATGCAATTGGAAAAAGGGTACCGATGAACAAGAGGGGTGACATGGTCAAAGGACTGCTTGCCTTGATTAGCTTGTTCTTCGAGGTCTTCAAATCCTTCTACTCCTTCTTCTTCAGCAACTTCGTCAAATACGGGATCTAAACGTCACAAGAAAATAACGAGAAAATAAGGGAATAGTAAAACAGAAAAACCAAAGTGCTCAGAAAAATGTCAACTCATTTTTGTTAAATACTAGGGTGAACACTAAGAAGGGGAAAATTCCTAGTTCTGGATTCGGAGTAGCAGAATATGAGAAATGGATTTACAAAGGTATATTTAAATGCTTAAAATCACATTCAAATAATTACAGTGAAGAAAAGGTTTTGGATTTGAATGAAAGTTGCACAATTAAATAGGTGGGATTTTTACAAGAATTTAGGAACTAGAATTATTTCATTTGTATTAATATTTAGTCCAGAGGAATTTTTGCAAATCTGACACAAAAGAAAAAGGGGAAGGGGCACTGTGCCTGCTGGGCCAGAACAGTCGCAGAGAAGCGGCCCAGCCAGCGACGCGGCCCAGCCGAGCCGACGCGCGCGCGCATGCCAGATTTTTCTGAGCCCCAGCTGCCAGTGGGAGAGAGAGGGGGCGAGAGAGAGGTGAGGATGATAGGCGGGGCCCGCCTGTCATCTCTGACCTCGCGACCAGAGGGCCGGCGTGCTCACGTGCGGCGATGCAGGGCGCGGCGAGTCGAGCTAACGGCACGGTTGGACTCAGCGTGGAGTCGCCGTTCGGGTGGTGGTGGTGGGCGTCGCCGCAGTTGCCTGGTTCGCCGGCGACGAGGAAGCACGGCGGAGGTGCATCGGGCGGTGGTTGTTCCGGTCGACTCTTGCTGCAAACGAAGGGGAAAAGGAGGGGGAAGGAGTCAGGGGCTTGCTGCGGTTCCAGATCGAGTGAAAGGAGCGGCGGGGGGGCTCTTACAGCACAAACACCAGTGACCCAAGGCGGCGGCGCTGTGCTTGATCACGAGCACAAAGTGGGGGAGGGGAGTTGGGGCTCTGCTGGTGATCGCTAGGAGGCGAGAGAGCTCAAGGGATGGAGAGAACAGAGTCCACGGTGGCCTTAAATAGGTGGGGCGCGGTGCACCGTGGCTCGTGCGCCCGCGAGCTTCTAGATGTTGCTGGAGGCCACGGGGGCGCGCGTGGGCTTGTCTGGGGCGTTTGTGGAGGTGGTCCAGGACCAGGGGAAGGAAGAGAGGGAGCAGGAGGGGCCAGAGGCGCCGAGCGTGTGAGTGTGCTCATTGGAGCTCTCGGGCGGCCATGGAGCGCGTGTGAGGGAGGCCGTAGGAGGGAGAAGGAAGAGGGGACCAGGGCTTAGCGTTATGCGGACGCCGAGGCGCATCGTCGGGCGCGCTGGGGAGGCCCGAGATGGCCGGAGGAGGTTGGCAGGGGCGTCTACAGTGCGGGAGCCCACTATAGTGCGCTCCAGAGCGTGCAAATGGCCGGCATGCCATTTTTTTGGCAAAGTGGGCACGGCCAGGCATGTCTGGTAGCTCTAGGGGGGAAGTAAAGAAGAGGGAGGAGCATTGGATGCCCTAGGGCTCCAGTAGGAGAGGAGTGGGGTTGAGAGAGAGGGGGAAAAGGGGCTGTCCAGAGGGGTAAATGGGGTGGTTTCACCCCTCAATCATTGAACTGAGATGCAGCCATTGTTACTGGAGGTAGATGAGGACTTGTAGGGGCTGGGGTAAAAAGTGGAGGCCATAGAGAAGAGTGGAAGTGGTAAGAATAGTGTTTTTAGAAAAATGGCAGAAGGTGTTTGTTTTTGATTTGGGAAAGAAGATGAACTCCTCTTGTCATGAGGCTTGACAGGGTAAAATGGAATGAGAAAATAAGAGGTTCCACCAAGATTGAGTTTATTGCCAATGCAACTTTTGTAAACCCTGGAAATTAGTAGAAATGAACTTGTGTAGATCTAGTTGAGCAAATCACTTTTCCTTGATGCACCACTTGGTGTAGTGGTCTCATTTGGTCATGTGAACATGCGCACAAAAGTTGAGAGCAAAATGACAAAGTTGACAATGTAAAGTTGTTCAAATTTGATTCTGGACAGAGAGGGTTTTGTGGCGCTTTGATCAGGTTAACTTGTTCTCCAACTTGTGCCACTTGGCCTAGATGAATAATTAGAACATTTGAGCATGTTCACAAGGTTTGAGAACATTTGGAAATGTTTGGCAATGTAAAGTTGCTCAAACTTCAAAATGGACACAAATGGTTTTGAGGGGATTTGATGATGTTATATTGTTCTCCAAGACATGATACTTGGCAAGATCATGTAATATGTCATATGTGACATGCTAGAATTGTCTTAGAATGTTTAGAGAATATTTCCTTTGTAAATATTTCAAAAGCTTGAAATATCCAGAAAGGGTTTTTGAGGGGTTTGAGCAATATTTTGAACATGACCATGTGTTGAAACTCTTATATATGGACAATATATGTCCACTGAGTTTCCCTCAATTTTCACAAATATTTTTAAAGTATTAAAATAATTTTAACCTATTAAAGACCATTTCTGGCCTAAAGAAAAAGCCTTTAAATAAATTAGTAAAATAAATTTTAAAATTATATTTTTGTGGTTTATGGAAGTCTTTTATCCAATAGGTTTCAAATATACTCTTTGAAATATTTTTCATACCCAAAATCAAGTACTTGCAACGCAAACGTCAATTCAGGGGTTTTTGGAGAACTAATTTTTGAAAATACTTTTTGGCCAAATTATTTTTGTAAGAAAATACTATATTGCTCTATACACATGGCATTATCATTGGGCAGAAGTTTGGGGCAAGGAGATGAAGTATGGAAGGTGGAGTTGTGTTGACTTTAAAGAGCACTTGAAAAACACAGAGACAAAACCAACTTCAAATAAAAGCCAATTGATGCAAAAGTTTTTTGTCAAACCACACTTTATCATGATTTATTAGCTCAAGTGTTGTGGCATGAAAACCAGGGTGTGACACTTAGCTGCGAGCAAGTCTTCGCCTATGTTAAAAACTACTCCGAGTAGTGAGCATCCCTCCCACTCGGGGGCTTAGCTGCGAGTCATCGCCTAAGTTAAAAACTACTCTGAGTGGAGAGCATCCCTTCGACTCAGGGGCTTAGCTGCAAGCCAGTCCTTGTCTAAGTTAAAAACTACTCCAAGTCGGGAGCATCCCTCCCACTCGGGGGTTAGCTGTGAGCTAGTCCTCGCCTAAGCTAAAAACTACTCCGAGCAGAGAGCACCCCCCTCACACAGGGGATTAGCTGCGAGCCAGTCCTCGCATAAGTTAAAAACTACTCCAAGTGGAGAGCATCCCTCCCACTCGGGTGCTTAGCTGCGAGCCAAAGATCGCCTATGTTAAAAATTACTCCGAGTGGAGAGCATCCCTCCCACTTGGGGGCTTAGTTGCGAGCCAGTCCTTGCCTAAGTTAAAAACTACTTTGAGTGGAGAACATCCCTCCCACTCTAGGGCTTAGCGGCAGGCCAAGTCCTTGCCTAAGTTAAAAATTACTCCGAGTGGAGAGCATTCCTCCCACTCAAGGGCTTAGCGGCAAGCCAGTCCTCGCCTAAGTTAAAAACTACTCTGAGTGGAGAGCATTCTTCCCACTCAGAGGCTTTGCCGCGAGCCAGTCCTCGCCTAAGTTAAAAACTACTCCGAGTGGAGATCATTCCTCCAACTCAGAGGTTTAGCCGTGAACCAGTCCTCGCCTAAGTTAAAAACTACTCCGAGTGGAGAGAATCCCTCCCACTCGGGGGCTTAACTGCGAGCGAGTCCTCGCCTAAGTTAAAAACTACGCCGAGTGGAGAGCATCCCTCCCACTCGGGGGCTTAGCTGCGAGCCAGTCCTTGTCTAAGTTAAAAACTTCTCCGAGTGGAGAGCATCCCTCCCACTCGGGGGCTTAGCTGTGAGACATTCCTTGCCTAAGTTAAAAACTACTCTGAGTGGAGAGCATTCCTCCTACTCGGGGGTTTAGCCGCGATCCAACCCTCGCCTAAGTTAAAAACTACTCTGAGTGGACAACATCCCTCCCACTTGAGGGCTTAGCTGCGAGCCAGCCCTCGCCTTAGTTAAAAACAACTCCAAGTGGAGAGCATTCATCCCACTCGAGGATTCAACGACATGCCAGTTTGTCGGTGTACAAAAGTAGGGGCTCTCCTTTTGACCCCTTTACTTGTGCACAGGCAGTCGGAGCCACGCGCCATGGCCACACATGGTAGGGCAGAGGAGGGAAGACAGAAGGAAGCCGAAGGCTCAAGGAAAACAAGGCAACATCAAGGACCAAGGCCACAAAATGTAGATGGACGAAGCAGGTTTCCCCGGCAAGACCCTTACCGGGGGCAACCTCAGCAGTCCCGGCAAGGTCCTTGCCGGGGCAGCTCGCCCACACCAGTAGAGCAAGCCACCCTTGAACCCACGGCCTCCAATGTCGACAACCACATTGGACCAGGGCTCGGGAGGCACCTCCATGGTGGCATGCAGATCTTTGTGGAGACATAGAATGATCAAGATCAGATGGGGGTTGGCGCCATGGCAAGACCCTTGCCGGGCCACCTGGCAAGACCCTTGCCGGGCCACCCGACAAGACCCTTGCCAGAGGCGACAGCAGGGCCACTGCCAGGCCCGCACCAACCATGTCCCCGCCGCCGTTCGCATGCAGCTGCCAGCCCAACCAGCTGGGCAGGCACCTGCGTGGCAACATGCAGGTTCCAGGCCAACTCAGAACACACCTGCGTGGCGGCATGCAGATCCTCGTGGAGGCTCCACCACCATGCCACCTCAGCTTCTTGCCTGCCTACATGGGACCGCATGCATCGCTGGCCAGGGCGCATGTCGAAGCGAGGAGGAGCGGCGACGGACGGCACGGGCGTCGCTCCCGTCCCCGATAAAGTGAAGGGACACCTAAGCCAAGCATTAAATGCATCTTGTCCTGTAATACGAGCGATAAGCTCGCAATACTGTAGACTCTTTCCACCTCTTGTGTGCCGCTGTGTCAGGCCCTTTCGCCTATAAAAGGAGGCCCAAGGCATACAGGAAAAGGATTCGGCTCTTTCGAACCACGCAGCATCCGTAGCTAGTTCGAGAGCTCAAGAACACTTAATACATCCACCAAGCAGGACTAGGGTTCTACGCATCCTCGCGGCCCGAACCTAGGTAAACGATCCTTGTGCCAATTACTAATCCTGCTCTTCTCACAACCCCGTGCCCCGCAACCGTAGTAGGGATTCTGGTGATCCCATAGGTGTCGTTTCCACCGACATCTTTGGCGCGCCAGGATGGGGGCGCAATTGTGAGAATCTGGCCTAGTAGTTGGCCTAGCAGTTCTTCATCGCCATGGCTCCCACGGATAAGGCGGCCAAGAGAGTGGCGCCACCTGCGGACACGGAGGATGCCAGGGCGGCGACGAAAAAGCTAAGTCATGCCAACCTTTAAACTCTTCTCCGTAATATAAGGTTATAGTCCTCGGAGATTCTGCCTATGTATGGAAAACCCGAACATAGAGGGGGCCCCTGCGATTGGCAATGCCCTTGATCTGTTTCGAGTCTGTTCAACAGTTCAAGCGGCCGCGTCGAGAGCGGCAGGTTAGCCTTTCGCCGTCAGCAATGCTCTCGACTCTGACTCGAGTCAAACTCGACAGATTGAGCGGTCGCATTGAGGGCGGTAAGGTGGTTTTCCCGGCAGCAAGCACACCCGACAGGCTAATGGGGATCCGTCCTCAAAACTCCACCCTGGGTTTACGTGCCGGCAAGCCTACCCAGTTAACATAGGGTGGACATACGAAGGAAAATCGAATAGGAAAATAACATGCATAATGTCAAGAGTACTGCAGAGTTATATTACATAAATTGCCGCCGCGGTTCTAACTAAAGATGGCAATTGTCTTGGTCATGAACCTGCAGCGGCGATAAGGAACGAGGTGCCTAGTCCCAGTGCTGGCCCTCCAACCTCTTGATTTTCTCGATGCGGCTGAGGATGGGCTTGATATGTTCATTGAGCGCTGCGATGTCAGCATCCTCTGGCAAGCTCTTCAGCGCAGCTTAGAAGTCGAGGTCAGGATGCCAGTGTGCAATCTTGGCGAGCACCATGGTCATGACACCCCAGCGGAGCATCCGGGACTCCTCGGCCATGGAAGCCGCCCGGTTGGAGTGGTGTCGCTCCAGGGCGCCGACAACCCTTTCAAAGTACAGGGTCAAGTTGGCGTTGGGGCTTGGGCTCGACTCCGGGGCATACCTCATGTCCGACATCCCCATGGTGCCCAGCTACATGGCGGCCGACTTCGCAACGGCGGCGAGATGTTCAAGCCAACGCTTCTCGCCCGCCACGTGGTCCTTGAGGTTGGCGGTCTTGTTCATCTACAGCTGCTTCTCGATCTCCAGCTCCTTGGTCAGGATCCCCTCTCGGTCTTTGGCCTCCGACAACATCTTCTCGAGATCCCCTAGCTTCAACTTGAGGTCTCTTATGGAGTTGTTGGCTTCAGAGAGTTCTCCGGCCTTGTTGATGAACGCGCCGTGTGCCTCCACCAGGGCGCCGTTGAGAATGTCCTTCTCCATGGACAGCCTCAAAGCTTGCTCCTCCAGATCCTTCACCTCGCAAGCATGATCCAGAGACTGGGCATCGAGTGCCTCCTGATGCCTCAGCTCCAGCTCTTGGGTCCGCTGTACAACGAGCTTGTCCACCTCTTCATCCTTGACGCGGAGCATGGCGGCAAGCTTCTCCTCACGTGTGGCAAGATCCTCCTCCTTGGAGTTCATTACGGCCTCGCACTGGGTCCGGGTGGCTTTGGCTTCGGCGGCCAAGTTTTTTGCCGTATCTTGGGCCTTCTCGACATCGGCCAGCTTCATGGTGAGCTCCACGTCACATTTGGCCAGCTCGCCCTGGGCGGCCTTCAGCTCGTCTTGATCCTGGCGGAACCAGTCCTGCGCCTCGGCGATGCACCCCTCAAAGTCCGCCTCCGCCTTCTCCACCACCGCTGTTCTATACTTGGCCTTGTCCAAACGAGCGCGGTGGAGTGCTTGGAGCTTTCGGATGCTGGCGCCCATGGCTTGGAGCAGCCGCTCCTCCTAGGAGCCGTCGCCACCAACGCCTGGTTCATTGACGACCTCGAGCCCCGCAGCGGCAAGTACCTCCTCATCGAACACCTCTCCCTCAAGGGGAGCCCTGGTGCTCGACGCGCCTAGGAGGTGGACGAATAGGTCGTCGCTCACCCACAAGTACCTGCCGAAGCCAGAGGCAGTGGAGGAGGAGGGCAGGTCGTCAAATGCCACCTCCTTGGCAGCGGCCTTGCCGACTTCCCCTGCAGGCCCCTTGCCGGGTTCTTCGGCGGGCCCCTTGGCGGCGTCCTCAGCAGCGCCCTCAACACTCTCCTCGGTAGTGATCTTCTCGGCCTGCGCCACGGCATCCGGGGCGACGTCCTTGATGACGGTGTCGACGTCCTCTGAGTCCATCGAGGAGGGGTCTGGATGCCAAGAAGGAGATAGAGCGGGGCCGAGATAAAAAGCCAGTAAGGAAAAGAAGAAAATAAGAACGCAAGCGGAAATGGAGGGCGAGTGGCCTACCCGTGCCGAGCCGAGAGGCGGGAGTCCCTTCTCCGCCAAGGTTTGGCGTCGAGGCGAAGCCACCGGCGCCCGTGTCCTCCTCCTCCTCCTCTGTGTGCATAGCCTCGGCGCTTGGTGCCCTTGCGGGGGACACCCCTAGGGGCGGCGTGGTTCACGGGGCGGCATGATGGGAGAAGCCCTTTGCAGCTCCCCTTGATGCTGCTCCCCTCCTACATCCATGGCAGGGTCACTACCAAAGCTTCATGCATTGCGCACGTTAAGGAAGGATGGGTGATGGACTCACGCTGGGGGCTGGGCTGGGGGCTGCTGTCCGAGCTGCTCAACACCACCAGTGGCGTGTTGGAGGTGCCTACCGGGGGCTGGACACTCGTCGAAATCCTAGCCTTCTTCGCCCTCTGGGCCAGCATCTCTACGTCCCTGCAAGATAAGCACAATTCTGAATAGGTGGCACCCTTGGAGGAGCACAAAAAAAGAGAGCAGGGAGAAAGCAGAGCTTACTCTTCCTCCTCCTCCTCTGTTGCTTTCCTCTTCCTCTCCGGCTGAGGGGCCCAAAGTCGAACATGATCCCCGCGCCAATGTTTGCCGGCGAAGGGGGAGGCGATGGCATCCGGACGCGGTTGGACGACAAAGAAGCAGCTGCCCTCTTCTTCGACGTTGTGGCCTTCACCGCCTTCTTCTTCACCACCGCCCTTGTCTGACGCACAGGCGCCTCCTGGGCCTGCCGCAGCTGCATAGCTCTGTCAGGGCGGACCGGCTCGCCGGAGAAGGCCCGCCGCAGGACTCACCCTCTTCTCGCGATTGGAGGGTCGGCGGTAGCGGTCTTCTCCCCCTCGCCCTCCTCCTCCGATGACTCGTCGACCACGTTCTCGACAAGGCGAACCCGGATGCTAGCGCTGCTGGCCTCCCCAGCAGCTGCCGCCCACCGGGCGAGCTCTTCTTCCTCTGCTTCCACCGCGCCCTTGTCCTCCACGCCGCTGGCACTGCCGGCCTCCTCAAGGAGCTTTGCCTCCTCCACCCTAGCGGCGATGTAGTCCAGTTCCGCCGGAGAGGTGTCCTAGATAAGCCATGGCTTAGCGGTAACGTACACCTCATGCAAGGTGTCGAAGAACTCCTGCACCTTGAGATCGTCCGGCTCGACCCAGTTCGGGTCAAGGCCATGCGCGTTGAAGAGCGGCATCATGGCGATGATCTCGGACTGGCGAGAGTTGTTGCTCAGCGGGACCACTCCCACCGGCATCTTGAAAACGGGCTCCTTGGCAATCTTGCCGGCCTTCGCGGCAGCCCTTGCGACCTTGCCGGACCGCTCAACCTCGCCTTCGTCACTAACCTCAAACTGGAAGACCCGTTGCCAGAGAATGGCATGCCTCAGCACCATCAGGTTGTTGTTGAGGCCGGGGCGGAGCCTCATTGTGACACTCCAAAAATTTTATTTGGTTTTCAGCAAAAACTTTGTGGTTTTTGAAAAGAGGCCATTTAATTTTTTTCCAGAAAACCTTCCTCTTAAAAAAACTTCCTTTTTTTTGGCAAGGTTTTTATTTTTATTCAAGCTATGGTGTTTGATCTTTTGAAACTTCTTCTCTGTTGGTTCCCTCTCAAATTTATTTTGGGAGTTTAATATTTTTCTTTTAAAAAGAAACTCTATGAAAACTTGGGATTTTCATATCTTGAAAACCACCCATGACTTTGTATTTTGCCCATGTGGTAAAACCCCTCCAAAACTTCCCCTCCTCCTTGTAATCAACCTAAATTCTCTGTCCCAACTAATCCAAGCAAGTTTTGGATTTTATCCTAATTTTCTTTTCACTCAAATCATTTTTGAAAATTATTTGGAGCCTGAGAGTTTTTCAAAGCAAGTACCCTTTTTCATTTGAGTTTTGACCTCAAACCAACTCTCCTGGAAAGTCCTTTGTACCCAGAACCATCTTGATCCACTCCTTCTCTTTTCAAATTTTTCAAAATTCAGTCTCTGCAAGTTTGGACCAGATTTGCCAAATTTGGTGAAATTCATACCTACACTTCTCCAAAAATTTCACCAAAAATCAGGCAGCCTACTGGAGCAATGAGAAGCCACTCCACCAAAAATCAGCTCAAGGAAAAATCCCTACATGCCTAAAACATTCTGTCGAACACGTGAGTTGCACTGTTCCTTTGCAAATTCAGAAAATTCAGACTTCAGTGTCGTTTCTCGTCCGTCAGCTTCACTCACGCGTTGACAGTGCGCTTGGCGCGTTGCACGCGGCTTCTTCTCCCTGGCCAGCACCCCCGCACGCGCGCTTGGTGTCTTCCCTGCGTCAGTGGTGCCCCTGGCCGCCCGCGCCGGCGTGTCTTGCGGCGACCGAACCCCCGTAACAGCCGACAGGGGACAAAACGGCGGCTCAACGTTGTTCGGCGCCGCCCAACGCCCCTCTGCCCTCCGCGTGGCCTCATGCATGCTAGCGCACGCCCGTGGCACCGTCATCGTGGCCCGGCAAGCACGAGACGTGCTCACTACCGCCGACCGGCCCGCGCCGCCCCGTTCTGTCGAATTCGCCCATAGCACCAAATCCCAGCTCGATTAGCACCTAAACGGAACCGTGGACCTCCACGATGACGCCCAACGTCCTAATTACCCCCGACCAAGCCCTGCGCCGCCGTAACCTTCACCGGAGACCCCCGTTCACGGCCACCGCCTCGGGCCGCCTATAAAAAGGGCCCCGAGCTCACCCTCGAGCACGCACCACCTCTACACCTCACCAAAGCTCTGCCAAGCCACCCGGAGGACCTCGAGGAGGTCTCCTCCCCCAACTCCGGCCGCCCCGATCTGCCTCGGCCTCCACCACGATTCGCTCCAGTGAGGCCGTCTCCGGCGCCCAAACCCCGTCAGTTACTCCCTCTAGCACCCAGTAAGCTAACGCCAGCATCAATTTGTCCTTCGCAGCTCTCTCCGACGAGTCCCTCGACCACCCGAGTCGCTGTCCGCCGGAGCAAAGCTCGCCGTCGACGTGGTACTCGCTGGCAACCACCACCACCACCAACCGACGCGGGAAGGTGCCCTGAACATGGAGGTACCCTCCGATCCCCCTGCCTCGCCGTGGATCGCCGCCGGCGACCACTGCGTCTCTCGGGCACCGGCGAAATCTGCCGCCCCGTTCGTATATTCAAACCTGACAGGCGGGACTCGCTGTCAGCCTCTCTGTCCTTTCTAAACGAAGCGTTTTCTGAAAACGCCTTCTGCCAAATGCGCTTTCCCTTTGGGCTAGCGTAGTTTCTGCCGAAGCGTTTTCTGTTTTTATAAGCTAGCCCCTGGGAACTTTCTGTTTCATTACAGATGAGTCCCTGGACAAAAACCTTTATAACTTTTAAACAGAAAAGTATTTTTGATTGATTCTTTTTCTGTCCTCTTTAAAATTTTGTCTAGTTTTTTATCAGATTTATTTGAAAAATAGTTGGAATACTTTATTTGCACCCCTTGGTATTTACGATAGCGCATATATTTTCTTTATACCGTAGATACCGAAGGAGGTGACGGAGCCGCAAACTTCACCGAGCTAGGCTCCGACTACTCTGAACCAGGCAAGCATGTTTGAGCTTTTGATATGATGAGTGTCTTGGCATGTTTTGCATTTAGTTAGTTTCATGGCATGTTGATGAGCATACCGATGGACGTTATTTTATGCAATGTTGAGGTAAGTGAGTTCGATGATCCATAAGTGGATGGATGTGAGTATGCATGGCCATGTGTTGGCATGAGGATGGGTAAGATGGCTGTGTTGTAGCATGCCAGGCTTATGCCAGACTATGTGACTTCAATGTCGACTCGTTCATTCCAGTTCCTTCCATTCTTCCTTCCTTGTACTACCACAGGTTTTCCGTAAGGAATATGGCTTAGTAAGTTGTAAACCGCTTTCCTGGTACACACCAAAAAGGAGAGGCCGTGATGATGGTTCCATGGCCCTGGATTAAAGCCAGTCATCCGGTCAGGGGGCATGGGTGTTTCCGGTTGGGACCGAGAGGGGGGCACCCCTTAGAGCGCGCGTATATAAATTTGATCCCATGCTATTCGAGATTGTGATCTCCCCGTCTCAAAAGTTTTCTTGGACGATGTCTAGGGTGATTCCTAGCATCGAGAGGTAGAATGGGTGTGTACTGGTTAGCTGTGTTTTCTCCCGAAAAACCTAAACGGAACTAGTCCTTCGGGACTACGGAAATCCGTTGGCTGTGGGAAAAATTTTGTACAAACTCTGCAGAGTCATATATTCCTCCAAATCATCTATTCCATGTCCAAGATCGATATTATCTTATCCTGATCAAATGTCAGTTTTGATGACAGAGACTCCGGTGAATCGCATGAGTGCTAAGTCCAGTTAAATGATTATTCCTGTGAATGGACTAACCCATTTATTCTCATAAATTGAATGTTTATTATGAGTATTATTTACTTGTGAATGAAAGCCCTTTCTGCGATGTCGCTCAGACGTCCGACTGTGGCGTTGTTGTATTTTACTTTCTTTTCAAGCCCTTTATGTGGTGTCGCTAAGACGCCCGACTGTGGTATTTCTTTTAAAGCCCTTACTGTGATGTCGCCCCGACGTCCGACTGTGGCATTTCTTTTAAAACCCTTTTTGTCGTGTCGCTAAGACGCCCGACTGTGGTATTTCTTTTAAAGCCCTTTCCGTGATGTCGCCCCGACGTCCGACTGTGGCATTTCTTTTAAAGCCCTTTATGTGGTGTCGCTAAGACGCCCGACTGTGGCATCATTTCCTTATATTTATTTGTTCACCTTTCGAGGCGTCGCTTCAGACACCCGATCGGTCTTCATTTATGTTTTGTGGGATTTCAGGCGGACTACCGCCGTTTCCCTTTTACTTACCTCGTTATGCTAATTTTTGATTATACATTGGTGAATTAATCATGACGCATTCATGCATGCATTTGTTATATCTTATGTCCGAACTGTCTTGCGAGTACTTTCAAAGTACTCACTGGCTTGTTGATTTGGCCAGATGCTGACGAAGGCGATCTCATGGATGAAGAATTTTATAGCGAGTCCGACGCCTAGAGGAGTCCCAGTCAGTCTCGTACGACACTAGATTTAGTCACTGTATTATATCCGCTTCCGCTACCAAATAAATTCATCGAGCCTCACCTCGACGCTCGATGAGATGACAGTTTTAGAGACTTGTATCTCTCTCCCCGCTGTGTTTTTCCACCACCACCCTATCCTCGAGTCACTAGTATGCCTCCACACCACTGTGTCATGTCCGCCAATATGTATATTTATTGGCGTGCTTGTAATAATTTGGTTGAACAACCGTAGTTCGACCCTGTAATATATTTTAATGTACTGGCTTATTGTATCAAGAATTTGTCTACCAGTGAGGAGGATTTCTCTCATACTGGACTCAAAAGATTGGTTTCGCAATAAATATTTTTATTAGAAAACCGGTCGTGACACTCATGATGTCGGCGGCGTTCACGAAAAGCCAGGCCGTCCTCCCCTTGTCATGCAAGGGAGCAATTCGGCGGCAGATGAAGTCTGCCCCGATCATTTCGAGGGTGAGCCCGGCCTAGGTATGCCGAAGAATCCTGGTGGTGGCAATCATGAGCTTCACCTCGTCGGCATCGACGTCGCCCCAATCGCTTCCACGGACCGGCGGCTCCTGGCGAACCTCGCAGAATGCTGGCGGGTCCTTCTCCTTAATGCAGCACCACCGGCCCCGCCATTCATCCCACCTCTCCTTCGTGGCGCTGTTCGGGTACGGCCCCTTGGCCCTCGGGATCCAGGCGACGCAGCCAGAGATGGCGCCCCCTTTTTGGATCCGAGGGGAGAAGTAATGGCGGAAGAGCGTTGTGTTGGGGTGCACCCCGGCGAAGCCCTCGCAGAGGTGTGCGAAGAGAGCCATGCACGCCACGGCATTCGGGGTGAAATCTAGAAGGCGGAAGCCGTAGGTGTGCATGATATCCTTGAAAAAATCAGAGAACGGGGGACAGAGCCTGCAAGAGAAGTAGTCGACGAAGAAGGGTTACCGATTTGGGGTGGCCCCGGCGCTGGCAGGGACGACGTGCATGGCTAGATGCCTTGTCTTCTCTCCTCCCGTCTTTACCCCCCACAGATCTTTGAAGAACTCCCGGAGCTCGGGCACCTTGACCGTCGAGGGAAAATAGGCGAACTGCGCCCGTCGCTCCACCAACTCGCTCTCTGGTTGCTCCGCCGCCCCGGCGTCTTTAGCCACTCCTTTGCGTTTGGTGGACTTGGGTGCCACGGCGGTTGCGAGAGGAAAGAGAGCAGAGGATGGCGGAAGCACGACAATGATGGATGGAAATAGGGGGGCTCGAGAAGGAGGAAGAAAGGGGGCAGCGGTTCTGAGATTGGAGAAGGCGCAAGGAGGGTAAAGTGAGCAGCGTGCCCGCGGTTATTCCTTTTTACGGGGAAGGCGCGGGCCGGCTCCTTTCCCATTAACTGCGATACGACGCATGCATGTGGGAACCGTTCCACGCATGCCTCCCATGTCAAGCATGCTCCACCACGACGCGCGTTCAACGCGGGTCGTGGGGAAGCACAGCAGACGGAACAGTTACTGCTGTAAAATCTGCCCCGCCTGCCCGCCCAACGTTCTGGGCCTGGCCCAACAATGTATCACGCTTATGTATGGCCCAGGCCCGGGGGCTCCTGTCAGTGTACAAAATTAGAGGCTCTCCTTTCGACCCCTTTACTTTTTCACGAGCAGTCGGAGCCACGCGCCATGGCCACACATGGCAGGGCAGAGGAGGGAAGCCGGAAGGAAGCCGAAGGCTCAAGGCAAACAAGGCAACATCAAGGACCAAGGCCACAAAGTGCAGATAGACGAAGTAGGTTTCCCCGACAAGACCCTTGCCAGGGGCAACCTCAGCAGCCCCGGCAAGGCCCTTGCCGGGGCAGCTCACCCACACCGGTAGAGCGAGCCACCCTTGAACCCACGGCCTCCAATGTCAACAACCACATTGGACCATGGCTCGGGAGGCACCTCCATGGTGGCATGCAGATCTTTCTGAAGACATAGAATGCTCACGATCAGATGGGGGTTGAGAGGCAACAATCCTTACCAAGATCCTTACCGAAGAAACCCACAAGACCCCCCGCAAGATCCTTGCAGGGGAAGCCAGCACGCCACGGCAAGACCCTTGCCGGGACACCCGACAAGACCCTTGCCAGAGGTGATAGCAAGGCCACTGCCAGGCCCGCACCAACCATGTCCCCGCCGCCGTTCGCATGCAGCTGCCAGCCCAACTAGCTGGGCAGGCACCTGCATGGCAACATGCATCTTCCAAGCCAACTCAGCACACACCTGCGTGGCGGCATGCATATCTTCGTGGAAGCTCCACCACCGCGCCACCTCAGCTGCTTGCCTGCCTACATGGCACCACATGCATCACTGTCCAGGGCGCGTGTCGAAGCGAGGAGGAGCGGCGATGGATGGGACGGGCCTCGCTCCCGTCCCCAATAAAGTGAAGGGACACCTAAGCCATGCATTAAATGCATCTTGTCCTGTAATACGAGCGATAAGCTCGAAATATTGTAGACTCTTTCCACCTCCTGTGTGCCATTATGGCATCCCTTTTGCCTATAAAAGGAGGCCCAAGGCATACAGGAAACGGATTCGGATCTTTCAAACCATGCATTGTCCGTAGCTAGTTCGAGAGCTCAAGAACACTCAATACATCCAGCAAGTAGGACTAGGGTTTTACGCATCCTCGCGGCCCGAACCTGGGTAAACGAACCTTGTGCCAATTGCTAATCCCGTTCTTCTCACAACCGCGTGCCCCGCTACCGTAGTAGGGATCCTTGTGATCCCATAGGTGTTGTTTCCCACCGACACCAGTCCTCGCCTAAGTTAAAAACTACTCCGAGTGGAGAGCATCCCTCCCACTCAGGGGTTAGCTGCGAGTCAGCCCTTGTCTAAGTTAAAAACTTCTCCGACTGGAGAGCATCCCTCCCACTCAGGGGCTTAGTTGTGAGACATTCCTTGCCTAAGTTAAAAACTACTCCGAGTGGAGAGCATTCCTCCCACTCGGGGATTCAACGGCATGTCAGTCCTTGCCTAAGTTAAAAACTACTCCGAGTGGAGAGCATCCCTCCCACTCGGGGGCTTTGTCGTGAGCCAGTCCTCGCCTATGTTAAAAACTATTCCGAGTGGCAAACATCCGTCCCACTTGGGGGCTTAGCGCGAGTCAGCCCTCGCCTAAGTTAAAAACTACTCTGAGTGGAGACCACCCCTCCCACTCAGGGGCTTAGCTGCGAGCCAGTCCTTATCTAAGTTAAAAACTTCTCCGAGTGGAGAGCATTCCTCCCACTCGGGGGCTTAGCTGTGAGGCATTCCTTGCCTAAGTTAAAAACTACTCTGAGTGGAGACCATGCCTCTCACTCAGAGGCTTAGCTACGAGCTAGTCCTCGCCTAACTTAAAAACTACTCCGAGTGGAGATTATTCCTCCAACTCGAAGGATTAGCCGTGAGTCAGTCCTCGCCTAAGTTAAAAACGACACCGAGTGGACATAATCCCTCCCACTTGGGGACTTAGCTGCGAGCGAGTCCTCGCCTAAGTTTAAAATTACTCTGAGTGGAGAGCATCCCTCCCACTTGGTGGCTTAGCCACGAGAAAGTCCCTGCCTATGTTAAAAACTAATCCGAGTGGAGAGCATTCCTCCCACTCGGAGGCTTAGCTCCGAGCCATTCCTCGCGTAAGTTAAAAACTACTCCGAGTGAGAGCATTCCACCCACTCGGAGGCTTAGCCATGAGCCAGTCCTCGCCTAAGTTAAAAACTACTCCGAGTAGAGAGCATCCCTCCCACTCGGGGGCTTAGCTGCGAACCTATCTTCACCTATGTTAAAAACTACTCTGAGTAGAGAGCA
>NW_025226486.1:70964-74044 GCF_018294505.1 Triticum aestivum | reverse complement strand
CCTCCATGGTGGCATGCAGATCTTTCTGAAGACATAGAATGCTCACGATCAGATGGGGGTTGAGAGGCAACAATCCTTACCAAGATCCTTACCGAAGAAACCCACAAGACCCCCCGCAAGATCCTTGCAGGGGAAGCCAGCACGCCACGGCAAGACCCTTGCCGGGACACCCGACAAGACCCTTGCCAGAGGTGATAGCAAGGCCACTGCCAGGCCCGCACCAACCATGTCCCCGCCGCCGTTCGCATGCAGCTGCCAGCCCAACTAGCTGGGCAGGCACCTGCATGGCAACATGCATCTTCCAAGCCAACTCAGCACACACCTGCGTGGCGGCATGCATATCTTCGTGGAAGCTCCACCACCGCGCCACCTCAGCTGCTTGCCTGCCTACATGGCACCACATGCATCACTGTCCAGGGCGCGTGTCGAAGCGAGGAGGAGCGGCGATGGATGGGACGGGCCTCGCTCCCGTCCCCAATAAAGTGAAGGGACACCTAAGCCATGCATTAAATGCATCTTGTCCTGTAATACGAGCGATAAGCTCGAAATATTGTAGACTCTTTCCACCTCCTGTGTGCCATTATGGCATCCCTTTTGCCTATAAAAGGAGGCCCAAGGCATACAGGAAACGGATTCGGATCTTTCAAACCATGCATTGTCCGTAGCTAGTTCGAGAGCTCAAGAACACTCAATACATCCAGCAAGTAGGACTAGGGTTTTACGCATCCTCGCGGCCCGAACCTGGGTAAACGAACCTTGTGCCAATTGCTAATCCCGTTCTTCTCACAACCGCGTGCCCCGCTACCGTAGTAGGGATCCTTGTGATCCCATAGGTGTTGTTTCCCACCGACACCAGTCCTCGCCTAAGTTAAAAACTACTCCGAGTGGAGAGCATCCCTCCCACTCAGGGGTTAGCTGCGAGTCAGCCCTTGTCTAAGTTAAAAACTTCTCCGACTGGAGAGCATCCCTCCCACTCAGGGGCTTAGTTGTGAGACATTCCTTGCCTAAGTTAAAAACTACTCCGAGTGGAGAGCATTCCTCCCACTCGGGGATTCAACGGCATGTCAGTCCTTGCCTAAGTTAAAAACTACTCCGAGTGGAGAGCATCCCTCCCACTCGGGGGCTTTGTCGTGAGCCAGTCCTCGCCTATGTTAAAAACTATTCCGAGTGGCAAACATCCGTCCCACTTGGGGGCTTAGCGCGAGTCAGCCCTCGCCTAAGTTAAAAACTACTCTGAGTGGAGACCACCCCTCCCACTCAGGGGCTTAGCTGCGAGCCAGTCCTTATCTAAGTTAAAAACTTCTCCGAGTGGAGAGCATTCCTCCCACTCGGGGGCTTAGCTGTGAGGCATTCCTTGCCTAAGTTAAAAACTACTCTGAGTGGAGACCATGCCTCTCACTCAGAGGCTTAGCTACGAGCTAGTCCTCGCCTAACTTAAAAACTACTCCGAGTGGAGATTATTCCTCCAACTCGAAGGATTAGCCGTGAGTCAGTCCTCGCCTAAGTTAAAAACGACACCGAGTGGACATAATCCCTCCCACTTGGGGACTTAGCTGCGAGCGAGTCCTCGCCTAAGTTTAAAATTACTCTGAGTGGAGAGCATCCCTCCCACTTGGTGGCTTAGCCACGAGAAAGTCCCTGCCTATGTTAAAAACTAATCCGAGTGGAGAGCATTCCTCCCACTCGGAGGCTTAGCTCCGAGCCCTTCCTCGCGTAAGTTAAAAACTACTCCGAGTGAGAGCATTCCACCCACTCGGAGGCTTAGCCATGAGCCAGTCCTCGCCTAAGTTAAAAACTACTCCGAGTAGAGAGCATCCCTCCCACTCGGGGGCTTAGCTGCGAACCTATCTTCACCTATGTTAAAAACTACTCTGAGTAGAGAGCATCCCTCCCACTCGAGGGCTTAGCTGCGAGCAGTCTTCGCCTAAGTTAAAAACTACTCCGAGTGGAGAGCATCCCTCCCACTCAGGGGATTAGCTGCGAGCCAGTCCTTGCCTAAGTTAAAAACTACTCCGAGTGGAGAGTATCCCTCCCACTCGGGGGCTTAGATGCGAGGTATTCCTCTCCTAAGTTAAAAACTACTCCGAGAGGAGAGCATCCCCCTCACAAAAGGGATTAGCTGCGAGACAGTCCTCGCGTAAGTTAATAACTACTCCAAGTGGAGAGCATCCCTCCCACTCGGGTGCTTAGCTGCGAGCCAGAGCTCGCCTATTTTAAAAATTACTCCGAGTGGAGAGCATCCCTCCCACTTGGGGGCTTAGGTGCGGGCTAGTCCTCGCCTAAGTTAGAAACTACTTCGAGTGGAGAGCATGCCTCCCACTCAGAGGCTTAGTCGTGAGCTAGTCCTCGCCTAAGTTAAAAACTCATCCGAGTGGAGATCATTCCTCCAACTAGGAGGCTTAGCCGCGAGCCACTGCTTGCCTAAGTTAAAACTACTCTGAGTGGAGAGAATCGCTCCCACTTGGGGGCTTAGTTGCGAGCAAGTCCTCGCCTAAGTAAAAAACTACTCCAAGTGGAGAGCATCCCTCCCACTTGGGGGCTTAGCCGTGAGCCAGTCCTTGCCTATGTTAAAAACTACTCCGAGTGGACAGCATTCCTCCCACTAGGAGGCTTAGCCACGAGCCATTCCTCGCATAAGTTAAAAACTACTCCGAGTGAGAGCATTCCACCAACTCGGAGGCATAGCCGTGAGCCAGTCCTCGTCTAAGTTAAAAACTACTCCGAGTAGAGAGCATCCCTCCCACTCGTTGGTTTAGCTGCAAGCCAGTCTTCGCCTATGTTAAAAACTACTCTGAGTAGTGAGCACCCCTCCCACTCGGGGGCTTAGCTGCGATCAGTCATCGCCTAAGCTAAAACTACTCCGAGTGGAGAGCATGCCTCCCACTCGGAGGCGTAGCCAAGGGCCAGTCCTCGCCTATGTTAAAAACTACTCCGAGTGGCAAACATCCGTCCCACTCGGGGGCTTAGCCGCGAATCAGCCCTTGCCTAAGTTAAAAACTACTCCGAGTGGAGACCATCCCTCCCACTCAGGGGCTTAGCTGCGAGCCAGTCCTTATGTAAGTTAAAAAGTTCTCCGAGTG
>NW_025226486.1:64110-70822 GCF_018294505.1 Triticum aestivum | reverse complement strand
TTCTCCGAGTGGAGAGCATCCCTCCCACTCGGGGGCTTAACCGCGAGTCAGCCCTCGCCTAAGTTAAAAACTACTCCGAGTGGAGACCATCCCTCCCACTCAGGGGCTTAGCTGCGAGCCAGTCCTTATGTAAGTTAAAAAGTTCTCCGAGTGCACAACATCCCTCCCACTCAGGGGCTTAGCTGTGAGCCAGTCCTTGTCTCAGTTAAAAACTTCTCCGAGTGGAGAGCATCCCTCCCACTCGGGGGCTTAGCTGTAAGACATTCCTTGCCTAAGTTAAAAACTACTCTGAGTGGAGACCATGCCTCCCAATCAGAGGCTTAGCCGCGAGCTAGTCCTTGCATAAATTAAAAACTACTCCGAGTGGAGATTATTCCTCCAACTCGGAGGCTTAGCCATGAGCCAGTTCTCGCCTAAGTTAAAAACGACTCCGAGTGGACATAATCCCTCCCACTTGGGGGCTTAGCTACGAGCAAGTCTTGGCCTAAGTTAAAAACTACTCCGAGTGGAGAGCATCCCTCCCACTTGGGGGCTTAGCCGCGAGAAAGTCCTTGCCTATGTTAAAAACTACTCCGAGTGGAGACCATGACTCCCACTCAGAGGCTTAGCTGCGAGCCATTCCTCGTGTAAGTTAAAAACTACTCCGACTGAGAGCATTCCACCCACTCGGAGGCTTAGCCGTGAGCCAGTCCTCGCCTAAGATAAAAACTACTCCGATTAGAGAGCATCCCTCCCACTCGGGGGCTTAGCTGCGAACCTGTCCTCACCTATGTTAAAAACTACTCTGAGTCGAGAGCATCCGTCCCACTCGAGGGCTTAGCTACGAGCAGTCATCGCCTAAGTTAAAAACTATTCTGAGTGGAGAGCATCCCTCCCACTCAGGGGCCTAGCTGCGAGCCAGTCCTTGCCTAAGTTAAAAACTACTCTGAGTGGAGAGTATCCCTCCCACCCGGGGCCTTAGCTGCGAGCTATTCCTCGCCTAAGTTAAAAACTACTCCAAGAGGAGAGCATCCCCCTCACACAAGAGATTAGCTGCGAGCTAGTCCTCGCGTAAGTTAATAACTACTCCAAGCGGAGAGCATCCCTCCCACTCGGGTGCTTAGCTGCGAGCCAGAGCTCGCCTATTTTAAAAATTACTATGAGTGGAGAGCATCCCTCCCACTTGGGGGCTTAGCTGCGGGCCAGTCCTCACCTAAGTTAGAAACTACTTAGAGTGGAGAGCATCCCTCCCACTCAGGGGTTTAGCTGTGAGACATTCCTTGCCTAAGTTAAAAACTACTCTGAGTGGAGAGCATGCTTCTCACTGAGAGGCTTAGTCGCGAGCTAGTCCTCGCCTTAGTTAAAAACTCATCCGAGTGGAGATCATTCCTCTAACTCGGAGGCTTAGCCGCGAGCCAGTCCTTGTCTAAGTTAAAAACTATTCCGAGTGGAGAGAATCTCTCCCACTTGGGGGCTTAGCCGTGAGCCAGTCCTTGCCTATGTTAAAAACTACTCCGAGTGGAGAGCATTCCTTCCACTCGGAGGCTTAGCCACGAGCCATTCCTCACATATGTTAAAAAGTACTCCGAGTGAGGGCGTTCCACCCACTCGAAGGCTTAGCCGTGAGCCAGTCCTCGTCTATGTTAAAAACTACTCCGAGTAGAGAGCATCCCTCCCACTCGGGGGTTTAGCTGTGAGCCAGTCTTCGTCTATGTTAAAAACTACTCCGAGTAGTGAGAATCCCTCCCACTCGGGGGCTAGCTGCGATCAGTCATCGCGTAAGTTAAAAACCACTCACGTGCTTAGCTACGAGCCAAAGCTCGCCTATGTTAAAAATTACTCCGAGTGGAGAGCATTCCTCCCACTCAAGGGCTTAGCGGCAAGCCAGTCCTTGCTTAAGTTAAAAACTACTCTGAGTGAAGAGCATTCCTCCCACTCGGAGGCTTTACTGCAAGCCAGTCCTTGCCTAAGTTAAAAACTACTCCGAGTGGAGATCATTCCTCAAACTCAGAGGCTCAGCCGCGAGCCAGTCCTCGCCTAAGTTAAAAACTACTCCGAGTGGAGAGAATCCCCCCCACTCGGGGGCTTAGCTGTGAGCGAGTCCTCGCCTAAGTTAATAACTACTCCAACTAGAGAGCATCCCTCCCAGTCGGGGGCTTAGCTGCGAGCCAGTCCTTGTCTAAGTTAAAAACTTCTCCGAGAGGAGAGCATCCCTCCCACTTGGGGGCTTAGCTGTGAGACATTCCTTGCCTAAGTTAAAAACTACTCTTAGTGGAGAGCATTCCTCCTACTCGGGGGCTTAGCCGTGAGCCAGCCCTCGCCTAAGTTAAAAACTACTCCGAGTGGACAGCATCCCTCCCACTCGAGGGCTTAGCTGCGAGCCAGCCCTCGCCTAAGTTATAAACTACTCCAAGTGGAAAGCATTCCTCCCACTCGGGGATTCAACAACATGTCAGTCCTCGCCTAAGTTAAAAACTACTCCGAGTGGAGAGCATCCCTCCCACTCGGGGGCTTAGCCATGAGCCAGTCCTCGCCTAAGTTAAAAACTACTCCGAGTGGAGAGCATGCCTCCCACTAAGAGGCGTAGCCGCTAGCCAGGCCTCGCCTAAGTTCAAAACTAGTCCGAGTGGCAAAAAGCCCTTCCACTCAGGGGCTTAGGCGTGAGCCAGCCCTCGCCTAAGTTAAAATCTACTCCGAGTGGAGAGCATCCCTCCCACTCAGGGGCTTAGTTGCGAGCCAGTCCTTGTCTAAGTTAAAAACTTCTCCGAGTGGAGAGCATCCCTCCCACTCGGGGGCTTAGCTGTAAGACATTCCTTGCCTAAGTTAAAAACTACTCTGAGTGGAGACCATGCCTCCCACTCAGAGGCTTAGCCGCGAGCTAGTCCTCGCCAAAGTTAAAAACTACTCTGAGTGGAGATTATTCTTCCAACTCGGAGGCTTAGCCGTTAGCCAGTTCTCGCCTAAGTTAAAAACTACTCTGAGTGGAAAGAATCCATCCCACTTGGTGGCTTAGCTGCGAGCGAGTCCTCGCCTAATTTAAAAACTACTCCGAGTGGAGAGCATCCCTCCCACTTAGCGTCTTAGCCGCGAGCCAGTCCTTGCCTATGTTAAAAACTACTCCGAGTGGAGAGCATTCCTCCAAATCGGAGGCTTAGTCGCGAGCCATTCCTTGCGTCAGTTAAAAACTACTCCTAGTGAGAGCATTCCACCCACTCAGAAGCTTAGCCGTGAGCCAGTCCTCGCCTAAGTTAAAAACTACGCCAAGTAGAGAGCCCCCGTCCCACTCGGGGGCTTAGCAGCAAGCCAGTCTTCGCCTATGTTAAAAACAACTCCGAGTAGAGAGCATCCCTCCCACTCGGGGGCTTAGCTGCGAGCAGTCACCGCCTAAGTTAAAAACTACTCCGAGTGGAGAGCATGCCTCCCACTCAGAGGCTTAGCCGCGAGCCAGTCCTTGCCTATGTTAAAAACTAGTCCGAGTGGAGAGCATTCCTCCCACTCGGGGGCTTTGCCGCGAGCTAGCGCCCACCTAAGTTTAAAACTACTCCGAGTGGACAGCATCCCTCCCACTCGAGGGCTTAGCTACGAGCCAGCCCTCTCCTAAGTTAAAATCTATACCGGGTGGAGAGCATTCCTCCCACTCGGTGTTTCAACGGCATGCCAGTCCTCACCTAAGTTAAAAACTACTCCGAGGGGAGAGCATCCCTCCCGCTCGGGGGCTTAGCCGCGAGCCAGTCCTCGCCTAAGTTATAAACTACTCCGAGTAGAGATCATACCTCCCACTCAGAGGCATAGCCGCGAGCCAGGCCTCGCCTAAGTTAAAAACTAGTCCGAGTGGCAAAAATCCCTCCCACTCAGGGGCTTAGGCGCGAGCCAACCCTCGCCTAAGTTAAAATCTACTTCGAGTGGAGAGCATCCCTCCCACTCAGGGGCTTAGCTGCGAGCCAGTCCTTGTCTAAGTTAAAAACTTCTCCGAGTGGATTGCATCCCTCCCACTCGGGGGCTTAGCTGTAACACATTCCTTGCCTAAGTTAAAAACTACTCTGAGTGGAGATTATTCCTCCAACTCGGAGGCTTAGCCGTGAGCCAGTGCTCGCCTAAGTTAAAAACTACTCCGAGTGGACAGAATCCATCCCACTTGGGGGCTTAGCTGCGCGCGAGTCCTCGCCTAATTTAAAAACTACTCCAAGTGGAGAGGATCCCTCCCACTTGGGGGCTTAGACGCGAGCCAGTCCTTGCCTATGTTAAAACTACTCCGAGTGGAGAGCATTCCTCCCACTTGGAGGCTTAGCCGCGAGCCATTCCTCGCGTAAGTTAAAAACTACTCCGAGTGAGAGCATTCCACCCAATCGGAGGCTTAGCCGTGAGCCAGTCCTCGCCTAAGTTAAAAACTACTCAAAGTAGAGAGCCTCCCTCCCACTCGGGGGCTTAGCTGCGAGCTAGTCTTCGCCTATGTTAAAAACAACTCCGAGTGGACGGCATCCCTCCCACTCTGGGGCTTATCTGCGAGCAGTCATCGCCGAAGTTAAAAACTACTCCGAGTGGAGAGCATCCCTCCCACTCAGGGGCTTAGCTGCAGGCCAGTCCTTTTCTAAGTTAGAAACTTCTTCGAGTGGAGGGCATCCCTCCCACTCGGGGGCTTAGTGTTGAGACATTCCTTGCCTAAGTTAAAAACTACTTTGAGTGGAGAGCATGCCTCCCACACAGAGGCTTAGCCGCGAGCCAGTCCTCGCCTATGTTAAAAACTACTCCGAGTGGAGAGCATTCCTCCCACTCGGGGGCTTAGCCGCGAGCTAGCCCCCACCTAAGTTAAAATTTACTCTGAGTGGACTGCGTCCCTCCCACTCGAGGGCTTAGCTGCAAGCCAGCCCTCGCCTAAGTTAAAATCCACTCCGAGTGGAGAGCATTCCTCCCACTCGGGGATTCAACGGCATGCCAGTCCTCGCCTAAGTTAAAAACTACTCTGAGTGGAGAGCATCCCTCCCACTCGGGGGCTTAGCCACGAGCCAGTCCTCCCCTAAGTTAAAAACTACTCCGAGTGGAGAGCATGCCTCCCACTCAGAGGCGTAGCTGCGAGCTAGGCCTCGCCTAAGTTACAAACTAGTCTGAGTGGCAAAAATCCCTCCCACTCAGGGGCTTAGCCGCGAGCCAGCCCTCGCCTAACTTAAAATCTACTCCGAGTGGAGAGCATCCCTCCCACTCAGGGGCTTAGCTGCGAGCCAGTCCTTGTCTAAGTTAAAAACTTCTCCGAGTGGAGAGCATCCCTCCCACTCGGGGGCTTAGCTGTAAGACGTTCCTTGCCTAAGTTAAAAACTACTCTGAGTGGAGACCATGCCTCCCACCCATAGGCTTAGCCGCGAGCTAGTCCTCGCCTAAGTTAAAAAATACTCTGAGTGGAGATTATTCCTCCAACTCGGAGGCTTAGCCGTGAGCCAGTTCTCGCCTAAGTTAAAAACTACTCCGAGTGGACAGAATCCATCACACTTGGGGGCTTAGCTGCGAGCAAGTCCTTGCCTAATTTAAAAACTACTCCGAGTGGAGAGCATCCCTCCCACTTGGGTGCTTAGCTGCGAGCCAGTACTTGCCTATGCTAAAAACTACTCCGAGTGGAGGGCATTCCTCCCACTCGGAGGCTTAGCCACGAGCCATTCCTCACGTAAGTTAAAAACTACTCCAAGTGACAGCATTCCACCCACTCGGTGGCTTACCCGTGAGCCAGTCCTCCCCTAAGTTAAAATCTACTCCGAGTAGAGAGCCTCCCTCCCACTCGGGGGCTTAGTTGCGAGCCAGTCTTCGCCTATCTTAAAAACTACTCCGAGTAGAGAGCATCCCTCCCACTCGGGAGCTTAGCTGCGAGCAGTCATCGCCTAACTTAAAAACTACTCCGCGTGGAGAGCATCCCTCCCACTCAGGGGCTTAGCTGCGAGCCAGTCCTGGCCTAAGTGAAAAACTACTCCGAGTGGAGAGTATCCCTCCCACTCGGGGTATTAGCTGCAAGCTAGTCCTCGCCTAACTTAAAAACTACTCCGAGTGGAGAGCATCCCCCTCACATGGGGGATTAGCTACGAACCAGTCCTCGCGTAAGTTAATAACTACTCCAAGTGGAGAGCATCCCTCCCACTCGGGTGCTTAGCTGCGAGCTAGATCTCGCCTATGTTAAAAATTACTCTGAGTGGAGAGCATCCCACCCACTTTGGGGCTTAGCTGCGAGCCAGTCCTCGCCTAAGTTAAAAGCTACTCCGAGTGTAGAGAATCCGTCCCACTCGGGGCTTAGTTGTGAGCTAGTCCTCACCTAAGGTCGAAACTACTCCGAGTGGAGAGCGTCCCCCTCACTCGGGGGATTAGCTGTGAGCCAGTCCTCGCCTAAGTTAAAAACTACTCCATGTGTAGAGCATCCCTCCCACTTGTGAGCTTAGCTTCAAGTCAGAGCTATCCTATGTTAAAAACTCCTCCGAGTGGAGAGCATTCCTCCCACTCGAGGGCTTAACGGAGAGCCAGTCCTCACCTATGTTAAAAACTACTCCGAGTAGAGAGCATTCCTCCCACTCGGAGGCTTTGCCGCGAGGCAGTCCTTGCCTAAGTTAAAAACTACTCTGAGTGGAGATCATTCCTCCAACTCGGAAGATTAGCCGCGAGCCAGTCCTCGCCTAAGTTAAAAACTACTCCGAGTGGAGAGAATCCCTCCCACTCGGGGGCTTAACTGCGAGCAAGTACTCACCTAAGTTAAAAACGACTC
>NW_025226486.1:60066-63928 GCF_018294505.1 Triticum aestivum | reverse complement strand
AGTGGAGAGCATCCCTCCCACAAAGGGGCTTAGCTGCGAGCCATTCCTTGTCTAAGTTAAAAACTTCTCTGAGTGGAGTGCATCCCTCCCACTCGGGGGCTAAGCTGTGAGACATTCCTTGCCTAAGTTAAAAACTACTGTGAGTGGAGAGCATGCCTCCCACTCAGAGGCGTAGCCGCGAGACAGGCCTCGCCTAAGTTAAAAACTACTCCGAGTGGCAAAAATCCCTCCCACTCAGGGGCTTAGCCGCGAGCCAGCCGTCGCCTAAGTTAAAATCTACTCCAACTGGAGAGCATCCCTCCCACTCAGGGGCTTAGCTGCGAGCCAGTCCTTGTCTAAGTCAAAAACTTCTCCAAGTGGAGAGCATCCCTCCCACTCGGGGGCTTAGCTGTAAGACATTCCTTGCCTAAGTTAAAAACTACTCTGAGTGGAGACCATGCCTCCCACTCATAGGCTTAGCCCCGAGCTAGTCCTCGCCTAAGTTCAAAACTACTCTGAGTGGAGATTATTCCTCCAACTCGGAGGCTTAGCCGTGAGCCAGTTCTCGCCTAAGTTAAAAACTACTCCGAGTGGACAGAATCCATCACACTTGGGGGCTTAGCTGCGAGCGAGTCCTTGACTAATTTAAAAACTACTCCGAGTGGAGAGCATCCCTCCCACTTGGGTGCTTAGCCGCGAGCCAGTACTTGCCTATGTTAAAAACTACTCCGAGTGGAGAGCATTCCTCCCACTCGGAGGCTTAGCCACGAGCCATTCCTCACGTAAGTTAAAAACTGCTCCGAGTGAGAGCATTCCACCCACTCGGAGGCTTAGCCGTGAGCTAGTCCTCGCCTAAGTTAAGAACTACTCCGAGTAGAGAGCCTCCCTCCCACTCGGGGGCTTAGCTGCAAGCCAGTCTTCGCCTATATTAAAAACTACTCCGAGTAGAGAGCATCCCTCCCACTCGGGAGCTTAGCTGCGAGCAGTCATCGCCTAACTTAAAAACTACTCCGCGTGGAGAGCATCCCTCCCACTCAGGGGCTTAGCTGCGAGCCAGTCCTGGCCTAAGTGAAAAACTACTCCGAGTGGAGAGTATCCCTCCCACATAGGGGATTAGCTGTGAGCTAATCCTCGCCTAACTTAAAAACTACTCCGAGTGGAGAGCATCCCCCTCACATGGGGGATTAGCTGCGAACCAGTCCTCACGTAAGTTAATAACTACTCCAAGTGGAGAGCATCCCTCCCGCTCGGTGCTTAGGTGCGAGCCAGATCTCGCCTATGTTAAAAATTACTCTGGGTGGAGAGCATCCCACCCACTTTGGGGCTTAGCTGCGAGCCAGTCCTCGCCTAAGTTAAAAGCTACACTGAGTGTAGAGAATCCGTCCCACTCGGGGGCTTAGTTCTGAGCTAGTCCTCACCTAAGTTCAAAACTACTCCGAGTGGAGAGCGTCCCCCTCACTCGGGGGATTAGCTGTGAGCCAGTCCTCGCCTAAGTTAAAAACTACTCCATGTTGAGAGCATCCCTCCCACTTGTGAGCTTAGCTTCAAGCCAGAGCTCTCCTATGTTAAAAACTCCTCCGAGTGGAGAGCATTCCTCCCACTCGAGGGCTTAACGGAGAGCCAGTCCTCACCTATGTTAAAAACTACTACGAGTGGAGAGCATTCCTCCCACTCGGAGGCTTTGCCGCGAGGCAGTCCTTGCCTAAGTTAAAAACTACTCTGAGTGGAGATCATTCCTCCAACTCGGAGGATTAGCGTGAGCCAGTCCTTGCCTAAGTTAAAAACTACTCCGAGTGGAGAGAATCCCTCCCACTCGGGGGCTTAAGTGCGAGCGAGTCCTTGCGTAAGTTAAAAACGACTCCGAGTGGAGAGCATCCCTCCCACTAAGGGGCTTAGCTGCGAGCCATTCCTTGTCTAAGTTAAAAACTTCTCTGAGTGGAGTGCATCCCTCCCACTCGGGGGCTAAGCTGTGAGACATTCCTTGCCTAAGTTAAAAACTACTCTGAGTGGAGAGCATGCCTCCCACTCAGAGGCGTGGCCGCGAGACAGGCCTCGCCTAAGTTAAAAACTACTCTGTGTGGAGAGCATCCCTCCCACTCAGGGGCTTAGCTGCGAGCTAGTCCTTGTCTAAGTTAAAAACTTCTTCCAGTGTAGAGCATCCCTCCCACTCAGGGGCTTAGCTATGAGACATTCCTTGCCTAAGTTAAAAATACTCTAAGTTGAGAGTATTCCTCCCACTCGGAGGCTTTGCCGCGAGGCAGTCCTTGCCTAAGTTAAAAACTACTCTGAGTGGAGATCATTCCTCCAACTCGGAGGATTAGCCGCGAGCCAGTCCTCGCCTAAGTTAAAAACTACTCCGAGTGGAGAGAATCCCTCCCACTCGGGGATTCAACGGCATGCCAGTCCTCGCCTAAGTTAAAAACTACTCCGAGTGGAGAGCATCCCTCCCACTTAGGGGCTTAGCTACGAGCCACTCCTTTTCTAAGTTAAAAACTTCTCCGAGTGGAGAGCATCCCTCCCACTCGGGGGCTTAGCCGTGAGACATTCCTTGCCTAAGTTAAAAACTACTTTGACTGGAGAGCATGCCTCCCACTCAGAGGCTTAGCCGCGAGCCAGTCCTCTCCTATGTTAAAAACTACTCCGAGTGGAGAACATTCCTCCCACTCGGGGGCTTAGCCGTGAGCAGGCCCCCACCTAAGTTAAAAACTACTCTGATGGATAGCGTCCCTCCCACTCGAGGGCTTAGCTGCGAGCCACCCTCGCCTAAGTTAAAATCTACTCCGAGTGGAGAGCATTCCTCCTACTCGGGGATTCAACGGCATGCCAGTCCTCGCCTAAGTTAAAAACTACTCAGAGTGGAGAGCATACCTCCCACTCGTGGGCTTAGCCAAGAGCCAGTCCTCGCCTAAGTTAAAAACTACTCCGAGTGGAAAAAATCCCTCCCACTCAGGGGCTTAGCTGCGAGCCAGCCCTCACCTAAGTTAAAATCTACTCGGAGTGGAGAGCATCCCTCCCACTCAGGGGCTTAGCTGTGAGCCAGTCCTTGTCTAAGTTAAAAACTTCTCCGAGTAGAGAGCATCCCTCCCACTCGGGGGCTTTGCTGTGAGACGTTCCTTGCCTAAGTTAAAAACTACTCTGAGTGGAGACCATGCCTCCCTCTCAGAGGCTTAGCCGTGAGCTAGTCCTCGCCTAATTTAAAAACTACTCTGAATGGAGATTATTCCTCCAAGTCGGAGGCTTAGCCGTGAGCCAGTTCTCACCTAAGTTAAAAACTACTCCGAGTGGACAGAATCCATCCCATTTGGGGGCTTAGCTGCGAGCGAGTCCTTGCCTAATTTAAAAACTACTCTGAGTAGAGAGCCTCCCTCCCACTCGGGGGCTTAGCTCTCAGCCAGTCTTCGCCTATGTTAAAAACTAATCCGAGTAGAGAGCATCCCTCCCACTCAGGTGCTTAGATGCAAGCAGTCATCGTCTAAGTTAAAAACAAGTCCGCGTGGAGAGCATCCCTCCCACTCAGGGGCTTAGCTGCGAGCCAGTCCTGGCCTAAGTTAAAAACTACTCCGAGTGCAGAGTATCCCTCCCACTCGGGGGATTAGCTGCGAGCTAGTCCGCGCCTAAGTTAAAAACTACTCCGAGTGGAGAGCATCCCCCTCACACGGGGGATTAGCTACGCACCAGTCCTCGCGTAAGTTAATAACTACTCCAAGTGGAGAGCATCCCTCCCACTCGGGTGCTTACCTGCGAGCTAGAGCTCGCCTATGTTAAAAATTACTCCGAGTGGAGAGCATCCCTCCCACTTGGGGGCTTAGTTGCGAGCCAGTCCTCACCTAAGTTAAAAGCTACTCTGAGTGGAGAGCATCCCTCCCACTCAGGGGCTTAGTTG
>NW_025226486.1:49686-59754 GCF_018294505.1 Triticum aestivum | reverse complement strand
GAGCTAGTCCTCGCCTAAGTTCAAAACTAATCCGAGTGGAGAGAATCCCCCTCACTCGGGGGATTAGTGTGAGCCAGTCCTCGCGTAAGTTAAAAACTACTCCAAGTGGAGACCATCCCTCCCACTCGGGTGCTTAGCTGCGAGCCAGAGCTCGCCTATGTTAAAAATTACTCCGAGTGGAGAGTATCCCTCCTACTTGGGGCTTAGTTGCGACCCAGTCCTCACCTAAGTTAAAAACTACTTCGAGTGGAGAGCATCCCTCCCACTCGAGGGCTTAGCGCCAAGCCAGTCCTCGTCTAAGTTAAAAATTACTCCGAGTGGAAAGCATTCCTCCCACTCAAGGGCTTAGTGGCAAGACAGTCCTCGCCTAAGTTAAAAACTACTCCAAGTGGAGAGCATTAATCCTGGTCGGAGGCTTTGCCGCGAGCCAGTCCTCGCCTACGTTAAAAACTACTCCGAGTGGAGATCATTCCTCCAACTCGAAGGTTTAGCCACGAGCCAGTCCTCCCCTAAGTTTAAAACTACTTCGAGTGGAGAGAATCCCTCCCACTCGGGGGCTTAGCTGCGAGAAAGTCCTTGCCTAAGTTAAAAATTACTCCGAGTGGAGAGCATCCCTCCCACTCGGGTGCTTAGTTGCGAGCCAGAGCTCGCCTATGTTAAAAATTACTCTGAGTGGAGAGCATCCCTCCCACTTGGGGGCTTAGCTGCGAGCTAGTCCTCGCCTAAGTTAAAAGCTACTCCGAGTGGAGAGCATCCCTCCCACTCCGGGGCTTAGTTGCGAGCTAGTCCTCGCCTAAGTTCAAAACTACTCTGAGTGGAGAGAATCCCCCTCACTTGGGGGATTAGCTGTGAGCCAGTCCTCGCCTAAGTTAAAAACTACTCCATGTGGAGAGCATCCCTCCCACTCGGGAGCTTAGCTTCAAGCCAGAGATCTCCTATGTTAAAAACTCCTCTGAGTGGAGAGAATTCCTCCCACTCGATGGCTTAACGGCAAGCCAGTCCTCACCTATGCTAAAAACTACTCTGAGTGGAGAGCATTCCTCCCACTCGGAGGCTTTGCCACGAGACAGTCCTCGCCTAAGTTAAAAACTACTCTGAGTGGAGATCATTCCTCCAACTCGGAGGATTAGCCGTGAGCCAGTCCTCGCCTAAGTAAAAACTACTCCGAGTGGAGAGTACCCCTCCAACTCGGGGGCTTAACTGAGAGCGAGTCCTCGCCTAAGTTCAAAACTACTCCGAGTGGAGAGCATCCCTCCCACTCAGGGTCTTAGCTGCGAGCCAGTCCTTACCCAAGTTAAAAACTACTCTGAGTGGAGAGTATCCCTCCCACTCGGGGGCTTAGCTGCGAGCTAGTCCTCGCCTAAGTTAAAAACTACTCCGAGTGGAGAGCATTCCCCTCACACGGGGGTTTAGCTGCCAACCATGTCACAACCTAGCTAGTCATGCATTAGAGTGTTGCATCATGTTTACTCTTTCACCAGAAACTTGAAATGGGGATGACAGAACCCCCAGTCCCCTCTGAAACCAACTAGGGTTTACTAAAATAATTTTCAATGAACCTGAAATGCCCTTCTAAAATGCCCATCATTTTTGCCTTGGTTCAGAACCTCTGCCAAAAGTGGTGCACATTTTCCTAGGCCATCCTAGGGTTTTTGAATTAAATCATAGATATTTGAATTTGGGCATTTAAAATAATATAAAATATTTAAATGCTCAAATATCTCCAAACTAAAATGTTTCATGTTGGAAATAATCCAACTATGGACCAGGAGTAGTTTGGTGATTTTTGGAGTTGCCTAGGTATTTTATTTAATTCAACAAAGTTGCAGATATATTAAATAAAAACAGAAATAGAAAAAAAAGGGAAAACCCTACCTGGCGCCACCGCAGGCCCACTAGCCAGCCCACCTGCCGGTCCAGCCCAGCACCGCTCCAGCGAGCTGCTTGCCGGCCAGGCAGGCAGGCAGGTGCCTGACGGCGACCGCGGCGTGCGCCACGCACCTGCTCGCCGCCTCGTCGCTCCCCTCGCCAGGTGACGACGTGGATCGGCCTCTCTCTCTCCCCCGAACCCCCCAGACACCCCCTCTCCTCTCCAGCTCCTCCCCCTCGCACGCCCCAGCCATGGCCGACGCCATCGCCGCCACCCCCTCGCCGTAGCCACGCCCTCCGACCACCCCACGCCGTCTCACCGTGTCCAGGAGCTCCGCCGCTGTCCACTTCATCGAGCAGCCGAGCCCCGAGCGCTCGCAACGCCCGAGACCACCGCACCGACCTCGCCCGAGCTCACCGTCGCCGGAGATCCCCTTCAACGCCGTCGTCGCTCCGGTCCATCTCCGGCCGCACCAAGGACTCCGTCGCACTCACTGTGAGCTTAGCCATCTTCCCCTCCCTTCCGTTCTTGCTCCCGAGCCGTGTAGCAACCTCCCGGAGCTCAACCGCACCCACCGCCGTGGAGCTCGTCGCCGACGTGCTCCCGATCATCCTCCGGCCACAAGATGGTGTCCATCTTGCTCACCGCGTTCCACAGCACCTAGCTAGCCACTCCACGAGCCTCACCGAACCCTCTAGCACCAAGTTCACCTCCGACCGAACCTCGGTGGCCGCCAAAGTCGTCGCCGGCGTCGACTCCGGCCACCCCGACCCCAACGGACTCCGCCAAGAGCTGCGGGTTGCCCTCAGCTCCACTCCGGTGGCCTCCGCGATCCATTTGGTGGCCGAAACGACCAAAATCACTTCCGCCGCCGCGTCGGGCTCGCCGGCGACTAAACACCGGCAGCCGACATTGACTTTGACCACGGGTGGGCCCTGGTTGACTCCTCTGAGTCAATGACAGGTGGGGCCCAGCCCTGTTAATTAAACAGGATTAGTTTTAATTAAGTTTTAATTAAAATAATCACCCTGACACGCGGGACCCACTGTCAGGTTTGACCTGGACCAGTTCCGTTGACCTGCTGACGTCACACTGACGTCAGGCTGACGCAGTAATTGAATTTCTGGATTTAAATTAAATCAGGAAATTCCAGAATATTATTTAAACTTCAAAAATTCATAACTTTTATTCTGTAACTCCAAATTGGACAAATTATATATGAAAAATGATCAGAAAAATCCAATCTATCCATATGTACTATTTTCATGCATGATCAAACAAGTTAAATTGATGTTTTAATCAGAACAAGGAAAAGCACTTTAAAAGGCCATATTTGAATTTGAAATTTGAATCTTTGATTCAAATTTGCTCAAACCCTTCTGGTTTTAGTTGCATTAGCCCAACACACTCATATTGCCATGTTTCATGCATGCATCATATTGTTGCATATTGTTTGGTAATGTTGTGTATCGGTGCTCTCTGCGGCAGGTTCCGTCCCCGAAGAGTACCCTGATTACCCTAGCGAAGAACCGTATCCGTGCAACAAACCATCAGGCAAGCAACCAACCATTTGATCATATCGATACAATCCCATGTTCTCGCTCCTGCTCTCTTTTACTGCATTAAGACAACGCGATTCAAACTGCTGTGTGCTACGGTAGTTGAACCCATTTCCTCTGCATGACCTGTCATTGCCACAGTAACTAGATGAAACCCACTAGCATGTGTAGGAGTTGATTGAGCCTATGTATGTGTTGTTCCTACCTTGCTATGCCTGCTATGCTTAGAGTCGTGTCAGGTCTGGTTCATCTGGGTGATGGGCTAGAGTGAAATGATTATGTCGGTAATGAGAGTGGTGTGGTGAACACGATTTGGTAAAGGTATCGATGAGAGGCCATGTAGGAGTACATGGTGGGTTGTTTCATTGAAGCCGACCTTAAGCACTGAGATCTGTATGTGTGATTTAAGAATCAGCTACTACCATACATTGGGCCCTGAAATATGACCCCGCTCGACTTCTTATTCACCCTAGCTCTCTGTCCAGGAGTTGCAAGTAGTTTCTGGTGTTTGTAGCCTACTGGAGGCCGTGGACAGCGCTGACCATAGGGGTGGGCTGTGATGCGGTAGGTACGTGGCACGGTGTACCGAATACCCGTTAGGTATCTCGGGAACCCTATTCACATCGTTCGGGGCCGTATGGGAAACCTCGGCCGGACTCCCTGCGGATGGAACCTGAATAGGCGATAAACCTGGACTAGAGGCTTAAGTGTTTAGGTAGGTCGTGGTCTACACCCACGTCGGCTTTCGCTTGAAGTCTGCCGAGCACATGTCGTGTGCAGACGCTAAGTGGTGGAAACATGTATGAAGAAGTACACCCCTGCAGGGTTAACATGATCTATTCGAATAGCCGCGTCCGCGGTAAAGGACTACTTGGTTGCCTATACAGTTCATAGACAAGTAAATGGATACTATTAAAAGCCTCAAGATAAGTGTGAGTGCCGAGGATGGCTCTTCCGTAGGAAGACGGAGGTGGATCCTCGGTAGTGTATTGAAGTGGTGAATAGTGGACTCGTGTGCGCAAAACTATTTCAAGTTGGAGTATCGTAGGATAGCCTAGCCAAGAGTCAAAGCTGGCTTGCTGCAATAACTCCACCAACCCTTCTTGACACTATGCATGTATGTAGGTTCTGATGTAAGTCTTGCTGAGTACCTTTGTACTCATGTTGCTATAATCTACATTTTTACAGAAGACGCTGCAACCCCTTCTGATGGGTTCTATGTAGACGTTGACATCAACGAGTAGGCTAAAGACCCAGGTGGTGACCCTGAGCTTGTGGAGGACCACGTAGTATAGCTAGGCTTTCCAAGCCTCTTTTATTTTACTAGTTGTCTGTACCCAGACAAGTTATTTCCGCTGCTGGTTTGTATGACTGTATGACTTGTATGTGGGGTCATGAGACCCGTACCTTTGTGTATGTTATGTATGGCTCACTGAGCCTTAAATAAAGTACTTGTGTCATAGAGTCATGTTGTGATGCTTCGTTGTATTTGCACATATCGAGCATATTGTGTGTATGATTGAAATGCTTGGTATGTGTGGGATCTGACTATCTAGTTGTTTATCTTTAGTAGCCTCTCTTACCGGGAAATGTCTCCTAGTGTTACCGCTGAGCCATGGTAGCTTGCTACTGCTCTGGAACACTTAGGCTGGCCGGCATGTGTCCTTCTTCGTTCCTGTGTCTGTCCCTTCGGGGAAATGTCACACATTGAGTACCGGAGTCCCGTTAGCCCGCTACAGCCCGGTTTACCGGAGTCCTGCTAGCCCAGTGCTACAGCCCGGACCCACTTGCTGATGACCGACACGTTCGAAGCTGGGTCATGGATGCCTGTCCCTGTAAGTCTGTGCCGCTTTGGGTTTACGACTAGTCATGTCAGCCCGGGCTCTTTATCATATGGATGCTAGCGACACTATCATATACGTGAGCCAAAAGGCGCAAACGGTCCCGGGAAAAGGTAAGACGACACCCGTGGGGATACCGTGCGTGAGGCCGCAAAGTGATATGAGGTGTTACCAGCTAGATCGATGTGACATCGAGTCGGGGTCCTGACAAACCAGTCCTCGCGTAAGTTAATAACTACTCCAAGTGGAGAGCATCCCGCCCACTCGGGTGCTTAGCTGCGAGCCAGAGCTCGCCTATGTTAAAAATTACTCTGAGTGGAGAGCATCCCTCCCACTTGGGGGCTTAGCTGCGAGCCAGTCCTCGCCTAAGTTAAAAGCTACTCCGAGTGGAGAGGATCCCTCCCACTCGGGGGCTTAGTTGTGAGCTAGTCCTCTCCTAAGTTCAAAACTACTCCGAGTGGAGAGAACCCCCCTCACTCGGGGGATTAGCTGTGAGCCAGTCCTTGCCTAAGTAAAAAACTACTCCATGTGGAGAGCATCCCTCCCACTCGGGAGCTTAGCTTCAAGCCAGAGCTCTCCTATGTTAAAAACTCCTCCGAGTGGAGAGCATTCCTCCCACTCGAGGGCTTAACGGCAAGCCAGTCCTCGCCTATGTTAAAAACTACTCCGAGTGGACAGCATTCCTCCCACTCGGAAGCTTTGCCGTGAGACAGTCCTCGCCTAAGTTAAAAACTACTCTGAGTGGAGATCATTCCTCCAACTCGGAGGATTAGCCGTGAGCCAGTCCTCGCCTAAGTAAAAACTACCCCGAGTGGAGAGAATCCCTCCAACTCGGGGGCTTAACTGAGAGCGAGTCCTCGCCTAAGTTAAAAACGACTCTGAGTGGAGACCATTCCTCCCACTAAGGTGCTTAGCTGCGAGCCATTCCTTGTCTAAGTTAAAAACTTCTCTGAGTGGAGAGCATCCCTCCCACTCGGGGGCTAAGCTGTGAGACATTCATTGCCTAAGTTAAAAACTACTCTGAGTGTAGAGGATGCCTTCCACTCAGAGGCTTAGCCGCGAGCCATCCCTTGCCTAAGTTAAAAACTACTCCTTGTGGAGAGCATCCCTCCCACTCAGGGGTTTAGCTGCGAGCTAGTCCTTGTCTAAGTTAAAAGCTTCTCCAAGTGGAGAGCATCCCTCCCACTCGGGGTCTTAGCTGTGAGACATTCCTTGCCTAAGTTAAAAATATTCTGAGTGGGCAGTATGCCTCCCACTCAGAGGCTTAGACGCGAACCATTCCTCACCTATGTTAAAAACTACTCAGAGTGGAGAGCATTCCTCCCACTTGGGGCCTTAGCAGCGAGCTAGCCCTCGCCTAAGTTAAAAATTACTCCGAGTGGACAACATCTCGACGACCCGAGGGCTTAGCTGCGAGCCAGCCCTCGCCTAAGTTAAAAACTACTCCGAGTGGAGAGTATTCCTCCCACTCGGGGATTCAACGGCATGCCAGTCCTTGCCTAGGTTAAAAACTACTCCAAGTAGAGAGCCTCCCTCCCACTTAGGGGCATAGCTGCGAGCCAGTCTTCGCCTATGTTAAAAACTACTCTGAGTAGAGAGCATCCCTCCCACTCGGGGGCTTAGCTGCATGCAGTCATGGCCTAAGTTAAAAACTACTCCGAGTGGAGAGCATCCCTCCCACTCAGGGTCTTAGCTGCGAGCCAGTCCTTACCAAAGTTAAAAACTACTCTAAGTGGAGAGTATCCCTCCCACTCGGGGGCTTAGCTGCGAGCTAGTCCTCGCCTAAGTTAAAAACTACTCCGAGTGGAGACCATCCCCCTCACACGGGGGTTTAGCTGCCAACCAGTCCTCGCGTAAGTTAATAACTACTCCAAGTGGAGAGCATCCCTCCCACTCGGGTGCTTAGCTGCGAGCCAGAGCTCGCCTATGTTAAAAATTACTCTGAGTGGAGAGCATACCTGCCACTTGGGGGCTTAGCTGCGAGCCAGTCCTCGCCTAAGTTAAAATCTACTCCGAGTGGAGAGGATCCCTCCCACTCGGGGGCTTAGTTGTGAGCTAGTCCTCTCCTAAGTTCAAAACTACTCCGAGTGGAGAGAACCCCCCTCACTCGGGGGATTAGCTGTGAGCCAGTCCTTGCCTAAGTTAAAAACTACTCCATGTGGAGAGCATTCCTCCCACTCGGGAGCTTAGCTTTAAGCCAGAGCTCTCCTATGTTAAAAACTGCTCCGAGTGGAGAGCATTCCTCCTACTCGAGGGCTTAACAGCAAGCCAGTCCTCGCCTATGTTAAAAACTACTCCGAGTGGACAGCATTCCTCCCACTCAGAGGCTTTGCCGTGAGACAGTCCTCGCCTAAGTTAAAAACTACTCTGAATGGAGATCATTCCTCCAACTCGGAGGATTAGCCGCGAGCCAGTCCTCGCCTAAGTTAAAAACTACTCCGAGTGGAGAGAATCCCTCCCACTCGCGGGCTTAACTGCTAGTGAGTCCTCGCCTAAGTTAAAAACGACTCCGAGTGGAGAGCTTCCCTCCCACTAAGGGGCCTAGCTGCGAGCCATTCCTAGTCTAAGTTAAAAACTTCTCTGAGTGGAGAGCATCCCTCCGACTCGGGGGCTAAGCTGTGAGACATTCCTTGCCTAAGTTAAAAACTACTCTGAGTGGAGAGCATGCCTTCCACACAGAGGCTTAGCCATGAGCCAGCCCTCGCCTAAGTTAAAAACTACTCCGTGTCGAGAGCATCCCTCCCACTCAGGGGCTTAGCTGCGAGCTAGTCCTTGTCTAAGTTAAAAACTTCTCCGAGTGGAGAGTATTCCTCCCACTCGGGGATTCAACGGCATGCCAGTCCTCGCCTCAGTTAAAAACTACTCCGAGTGGAGAGTATTCCTCCCACTCGGGGATTCAACGGCATGCCAGTCCTCGCCTCAGTTAAAAACTACTCCGACTGGAGAGCATCCCCCTCACACGGGGGATTAGCTGCAAGCCAGTCCTCGCGTAAGTCAAAAACTACTCCAAGTGGACAGCATCCCTCCCACTCGGGTGCTTAGCTGTGACCCAGTGCTCGCCTATGTTAAAAACTACTCCGAGTGGAGAGCATCCCTCTCACTTGGGGGCTTAGTTGCGAGCCAGTCCTCACCTAAGTTAAAAACTACTTCGAGTGGAGAGCATCCCTTCCACTCAAGGGCTTAGCGGCAAGTCAGTCCTCGCCTAAGTTAAAAACTACTCCAAGTGGAGAGCATTAATCCCGGTCAGAGGCTTTGCCGCGAGCCAGTCCTCGCCTACGTTAAAAACTACTCCGAGTGGAGATTATTCCTCCAACTCGAAGGCTTAGCCGCGAGCTAGTCCTCCCCTAAGTTAAAAACTTGTCTGAGTGGATAGCATCCCTCCCACTCTTGGGCTTAGCTATGACACATTCCTTGCCTAAGTTAAAAACTACTCTGAGTGGAGAGCATGCCTAACACTCGGAGGCTTAGCCGCAAGTCAAACCTCTCCTATGTTAAAAACTACTCCGAGTGGAGAGCATTCCTCCCACTCAGGGGCTTAGCCGCGAGCCAGCCCTCGCCTAAGTTAAAAACTACTCTGAGTGGACAGCATTCCTCCCACTCGAGGGCTTAGCTGCGAGCCAGCCCTTGCCTAAGTTGAAAACTACTTCGAATGGAGAGCGTTCCTCCCACTCAGGCCTTGTTCGTTTACACCTCCTCTCAAGAGGATTGGAGGGGATTTTGGCTTGTAGGGGATCTAATCTCCCTGAATCCCTGCCAATCCCCTTCCAAAACCGCCTCAACCGAACAAGGCCTCAGGGATTCAACGGCATGCCTATCCTCTCCTAAGTTAAAAACTACTCCGAGTGGAGAGCATCCCTCCCACTCGGGGGCTTAACTGTGAGCGAGTCCCCGCCTAAGTTAAAAACGACTCCAAGTGGAGAGCATCCCTCCCACTAAGGGGCTTAGCTGCGAGCCATTCCTTGTCTAAGTTAAAAACTTCTCTGAGTGGAGAGCATCCCTCCCACTCGGGGGCTAAGCTGTGAGACATTCCTTGCCTAAGTTAAAAACTACACTGAGTGGAGAGCATGCCTTCCACTCAGAGGCTTAGCCGCGAGCCAGCCATCGCCTAAGTTAAAAACTAGTCCATGTGGAGAGCATCCCTCCCACTCAGGGGCTTAGCTGCGAGATAGTCCTTGTCTAAGTTAAAAACTTCTCCCAGTGGAGAGCTTCCCTCCCACTCGGGGGCTTACCAATGAGACATTCCTTGCCTAAGTTAAGAATACTCTGAGTGGAGAGTATGCCTCCAGCTCAGAGGCTTAGACGCGAGCCAGTCCTCGCCTATGTTAAAAACTACTCCGAGTGGAGAGCATTCCTCCCACTTGGGGACTTAGTTGCGAGCCAGCCCTCGCCTAAGTTAAAAACTACTCCGAGTGGACAGCATCCCTTCCACTCGAGGGCTTAGCTGCGAGCCAGCCCTCACCTAAGTTAAAAACTACACCGAGTGGAGAGTATCCCTCCCACTTGGGGATTCAACGGCATGCCAGTCCTGGCCTAGGTTAAAAACTACTCCGAGTAGAGAGCCTCCCTCCCACTCGGGGGCTTAGCTGCGAGCCAGTCTTCGCCTATGTTAAAAACTACACCGAGTAGAGAGCATCCCTCCCACTCTGGGGCTCAGCTGCGAGCACTCATCGCCTAAGTTAAAAATTACTCCGAGTGGAGAGCATCCCTCCCACTCAGGGGCTTAGCTGCGAGCCAGTCCTTGCAAAAGTTAAAAACTACTCCAAGTGGAGAGCATCCCTCCCACTCGTGTGCTTAGCTG
>NW_025226486.1:39148-49455 GCF_018294505.1 Triticum aestivum | reverse complement strand
GAGCCAGAGCTCGCCTATGTTAAAAATTACTCTGAGTGGAGAGCATCCCACCCACTTTGGGGCTTAGCTGAGAGCCAGTCCTCGCCTAAGTTAAAAGCTACTCCGAATGTAGAGAATCCCTCCCACTCGGGGGCTTAGTTGTGAGCCAGTCCTCCCTAAGTTCAAAACTACTCCGAGTGGAGAGAATCCCCCTCACTCGGGGGATTAGCTGTGAGCCAGTCCTCGCCTAAGTTAAAAACTACTCCATGTGGAGAGCATCCCTCCCACTCGGGACCTTAGCTTCAAGCCAGAGATCTCCTATGTTAAAAACTCCTCCGAGTGGAGAGCATTCCTCCCACTCGATGGCTTAACGGCAAGCCAGTCCTCCCCTATGTTAAAAACTACTCCGAGTGGAGAGCATTCCTCCCACTCGGAGGCTTTGCCGCGAGACAGTCCTCGCCTAAGTTAAAAACTACTCTGAGTGGAGATCATTCCTTCAACTCGAAGGATTAGTCGTGAGCCAGTCCTCGCCTAAGTAAAAAACTACTCCGAGTGGAGAGAATCCCTCCCACTCGGGGGGCTTAACTGTGAGCGAGTCCTCGCCTAAGTTAAAAACGACTCCGAGTGGAGAGCATTCCTCCCACTAAGGTGCTTAGCTGCGAGCCATTCCTTGTCTAAGTTAAAAACTTCTCTGAGTGGAGAGCATCCCTTCCACTCGAGGGCTAAGCGTTGAGACCTTCCTTGCCTAAGTTAAAAACTACTCTGAGTGGAGAGCATGCCTTCCACTCAGAGGCTTAGCCGCGAGCCAGCCCTCGCCTCAGTTAAAAACTACTCCATGTGGAGAGCATCCCTCCCACTCAGGGGCTTAGCTGCGAGCTAGTCCTTGTCTAAGTTAAAAGCTTCTCCCAGTGGAGAGCATCCCTCCCACTCGGGGGCTTAGCTATGAGACATTCCTTGCCTAAGTTAAAAATACTCTGAGTGGGGAGTATGCCTCCTGCTCAGAGGCTTAGACGTGACCCAATCCTCACCTATGTTAAAAACTACTCAGAGTGGAGAGCATTCCTCCCACTCGGGGGCTTAGCAGCGAGCCAGCCTTCGCCTAAGTTAAATTACTCCGAGTGGACAGCATCCCTCCCACTTGAGGGCTTAGCTGCGAGCCAGCCCTCACCTAAGTTAAAAACTACTCCGAGTGGAGAGTATTCCTCCCACTAGGGGATTCAACGGCATGCTAGTCCTCGCCTAGGTTAAAAACTACTCCAAGTAGAGAGCCTCCCTCCCACTCGGGGGCTTTGCTGCAAGCCAGTCTTCGCCTATGTTAAAAACTACTCTGTGTAGAGAGCATCCCTCCCACTCGGGGGCTTAGCTGCATGCAGTTATGGCCTAAGTTAAAAACTACTCCGAGTGGAGAGCATCCCTCCCACTCAGGGGCTTAGCTACGAGCCAGTCCTTGCGAAAGTTAAAAACTACTCTGAGTGGAGAATATCCCTCCCACTCAGGGGCTTAGCTGCAAGCTAGTCCTCGCCTAAGTTAAAAACTACTCTGAGTGGAGAGCATCCCCCTCACACGGTGGTTTAGCTGCGAACCAGTCCTCGCGTAAGTTAATAACTACTCCAAGTGGAGAGCATCCCTCCCACTCGGGTGCTTAGCTGCGAGCTAGAGCACGCCTATGTTAAAAATTACTCTGAGTGGAGAGCATCCCACCCACTTTGGGTCTTAGCTGCGAGCCAGTCCTCGCCTAAGTTAAAAGCTACTCCGAGTGTTGAGAATCCCTCCCACTCGGGGGCTTAGTTGTGAGCTAGTCCTCACCTAAGTTCAAAACTACTCCGAGTGGAGAGAATCCCCCTGACTTGGGGGATTAGCTGTGAGCCAGTCCTCGCCTAACTTAAAAACTACTCCATGTGGAGAGCATCCCTCCCACTCGGGATCTTAGCTTCAAGCCAGAGATCTCCTATGTTAAAAACTCCTCCGAGTGGAGAGCATTCCTCCCACTCGATGGCTTAACGGCAAGCCAGTCCTCCCCTATGTTAAATACTACTCCGAGTGGAGAGCATTCCTCCCACTCAGAGGCTTTGCCGTGAGACAGTCCTCGCCTAAGTTAAAAACTACTCTGAGTGGAGATCATTCCTCCAACTCGGAGGATTAGTCGTGAGCCTGTCCTCGCCTAAGTAAAAAATGACTCCGAGTGGAGAGAATCCCTTCCACTCGGGGGCTTAACTGCGAGCAAGTCCTCGCCTAAGTTAAAAACGACTCCGAGTGGAGAGGATTCCTTCCACTAAGCTGCTTAGCTACGAGCCATTCCTTGTCTAAGTTAAAAACTTCTCTGAGTGGAGAGCATCCCTCCCACTCGAGGGCTAAGCTGTGAGACATTCCTTGCCTAAGTTAAAAACTACTCTGAGTGGAGAGCATGCCTTCCACTCAGAGGCTTAGCCGCGAGCCATACCTCGCCTAAGTTAAAAACTACTCCGTGTGGAGAGCATCCCTCCCACTCAGGGGCTTAGCTGTGAGCTAGTCCTTGTCTAAGTTAAAAACTTCTCCGAGTGGAGAGCATCCCTCCCACTCGGGGGCTTAGCTGTGAGACATTCCTTGCCTAAGTTAAAAATACTCTGAGTGGAGAGTATGCCTCCCGATCAGAGGCTTAGACTCGAGCAAGTCCTCGCCTATGATAAAAACTACTCCGAGTGCAGAGCATTCCTCCCACTCGGGGGCTTAGCCGCGAGGCAGCCCTCTCCTAAGTTAAAAACTACTCCCAGTGGACAGCATCCCTCCCACTCGAGGGCTTAGCTGCGAGCCAGCCCTCGCCTATGTTAAAAACTACTCTGAGTGGAGAGTACTCCTCCCACCCGAGGATTCAAAGGCATGCCAGTCCTCGCCTTAGATAAAACTACTCCAAGTGGAGAGCATCCCCCTCACACGGGGGATTAGCTGCAAGCCAGTCCTCGCGTAAGTTAAAAACTACTCCAAGTGGAGAGCATCCCTCCCACTCGGGTGCTTAGCTGGGAGCCAGAGCTCACCTATGTTAAAAATTACTCCGAGTGGAGAGCATCCCTCCCACTTGGGGGCTTAGTTGCGAGCTAGTCCTCGCCTAAGGTAAAAACTACTTCGAGTGGAGAGCATTCCTCCCACTCAAGGGCTTAGCGGCAAGCCAGTCCTCACCTAAGTTAAAAATTACTCCGAGTGGAAAGCATTCCTCCCACTCAAGGGCTTAGCGGCAAGCTAGTCCTCGCCTAAGTTAAAAACTACTCCAAGTGGAGAGCATTAATCCCGGTCAGAGGCTTTGCCGCGAGCCAGTCCTCACCTACATTAAAAACTACTCCGAGTGGAGAGCATCCCCCTCACACGGGGGATTAGCTGCAAGCCAGTCCTCGCGTAAGTTAAAAACTACTCCAAGTGGAGAGCATCCCTCCCACTCGGGTGCTTAGCTGCGAGCCAGAGCTCGCCTATGTTAAAAATTACTCCGAGTGGAGAGCATCCCTCCCACTTGGGGGCTTAGTTGCGAGCCAGTCCTCGCCTAAGTTAAAAACTACTTTGAGTGGAGAGCATTCCTCCCACTCAAGGGCTTAGCGGCAAGCCAGTCCTCGCCTAAGTTAAAAATTACTCCGAGTGGAAAGCACTCCTCCCACTCAAGGGCTTAGCGGCAAGCCAGTCCTCGCCTAAGTTAAAAAACTACTCCAAGTGGAGAGCATTAATCCCGGTTAGAGGCTTTGCCGCGAGCCAGTCCTCGCCTACGTTAAAAACTACTCCGAGTGGAGATCATTCCTCCAACTCGAAGGCTTAGCCGCGAGCCAGTCTTCCCCTAAATAAAAAACTACTTCGAGTGGAGATAATCCCTCCCACTCGGGGGCATAGCTGCGAGCAATTCCTCACCTAAGTTAAAAACTACTCCGAGTGGAGAGCAACCCTCCCACTCCGGAGCTTAGGTGTGAGCCAGTCCTTGTCTAAGTTAAAAACTTCGCCGAGTGGAGAGCATCCCTCCCACCATTGGGATTAGCTATGACACATTCCTTGCCTAATTTAAAAACTACTCTGAGTGGAGAGCATGCCTCCCACTCGGAGGCTTAGCCGCAAGACAAACCTCTCCTATGTTAAAAACTACTCCGAGTGGAGAGAATTCCTCCCACTCTGGGGCTTAGCCGCGAGCCAGCCCTCGCCTAAGTTAAAAACTACTCTGAGTGGACAACATCCCTCCCACTCGAGGGCTTAGCTGCGAGCCAGCCCTCGCCTATGTTAAAAATTACTCTGAGTCGAGAGTGTTCCTCCCACTCAGGGATTCAACGGCATGCCTGTCCTCTCCTAAGTTAAAAACTACTCTGACTGGAGAGCATCCCTCCCACTCGGGGGCTTAACTATGAGTGAGTCCTCGCCTAAGTTAAAAACGAGTCCGAGTGGAGAGCATCCCTCCCACTAAGGGACTTAGCTGCGAGCCATTCCTTGTCTAAGTTAAAAACTTCTCTAAGTGGAGAGCATCCCTCCCACTAGGGGGCTAAGCTGTGAGACATTCCTTGCCTAAGTGAAAAACTACTCTGAGTGGAGAGCATGCCTTCCACTCAGAGGCTTAGCCACCAGCCAGCCCTCACCTAAGTTAAAAACTACTCCGTGTGGAGAGCATCCCTCCCACTCAGGGGCTTAGCTGCGAGCTAGTCCTTGTCTAAGTTGAAAACTTCTCCCAGTGGAGAGCATCCCTCCCACTCGGGGGCTTAGCTGTGAGACATTCCTAGCCTAAGTTAAAAATACTATGAGTGGAGAGTATGCCTCCGATCAGAGGCTTAGACTCGAGCCAGTCCTCGCCTATGTTAAAAACTACTCCGAGTGGAGAGCATTCCTCCCACTCGGGGGCTTAGCCGCGAGCCAGCCCTCGCCTAAGTTAAAAACTACTCCCAGTGGACAGCATCCCTCCCACTCGAGGGCTTAGCTGCGATCCAGCCCTCGCCTAAGTTAAAAACTACTCCGAGTGGAGAGTATTCCTCCCACTCGAGGATTCAAAGGCATGCCAATCCTCGCCTCAGATAAAACTACACCAAGTGGAGAGCATCCCCCTCACACGGGGGATTAGCTGCAAGCCAGTCCTCGCGTAAGTTAAAAACTACTCCAATTGGAGAGCATCCCTCCCACTCGGGTGCTTAGCTGGGAGCTAGAGCTCACCTATGTTAAAAATTACTCTGAGTGGAGAGCATCCCTCCCACTTGGGGGCTTAGTTGCGAGCTAGTCCTCGCCTAAGTGAAAAACTACTTTGAGTGGAGAGCATTCCTCCCACTCAAGGGCTGAGCGACAAGCCAGTCCCCACCTAAGTTAAAAATTACTCCGAGTGGAAAGCATTCCTCCCACTCAAGGGCTTAGCGGCAAGCCAGTCCTCGCCTAAGTTAAAAACTACTCCAAGTGGAGAGCATTAATCCTGGTCAGAGGCTTTGCCGCGAGCCAGTCCTCGCCTACGTTAAAAACTACTCCGAGTGGAGATCATTCCTCCAAGTCGAAGGCTTAGCCGCGAGCCAGTCCTCCCCTAAGTTAAAAACTACTTCGAGTGGAGAGAATCCCTCCCACTCGGGGGCTTAGCTGCGAGCAAGTCCTCGCCTAAGTTAAAAACTACTCTGAGTGGAGAGCATCCCTCCCACTCAGGAGCTTAGGTGTGAGCCAGTCCTTGTCTAAGTTAAAAACTTCTCCGAGTGGAGAGCATCCTTCCCACTCATGGGCTTAGCTATGACACATTCCTTGCCTAAGTTAAAAACTACTCTGAGTGGAGAGCATGCCCCCCACTCGGAGGCTTAGCCGCAAGCCAAACCTCGCCTATGTTAAAAACAACTCCGAGTGGAGAGCATTCCTCCCACTCGGGGGCTTAGCCGCGAGCCAGCCCTCCCCTAAGTTAAAAACTACTCTGAGTGGACAGCATCCCTCCCACTCGAGGGCTTAGCTGCGAGCCAGCCCTTGCCTAAGTTAAAAACTACTCCGAGTGGAGAGCGTTCCTCCCACTCAGGGATTCAACGGCATGCCTGTCCTCTCCTAAGTTAAAAACTACTCCGAGTGGAGAGCATCCCTCCCACTCAGGGGCTTAGCCGCGAGCCAGTCCTTGCCTAAGTTAAAAAATATTCAGAGTGGAGAGCATGCCTCCCACTCAAACGATTTGCCGCGAGCCAGGCCTCACCTAAGTTAAAAACTACTCTGAGTGGCAAGTATCCCTCCTACTCGGGGGTTAGCCGCGAGCCAGCACTTGCCTAAGTTAAAAACTACTCCGAGTGGAGAGCATCCCTCCCACTCGGGGTTTAGCTGGAAGTTAGTCCTTGCCTAAGTTCAAAACTACTCCGAGAGGAGAGCATCCCCCTCACTCGGGGGATTAGGTGTGAGCCAGTCCTTGCATATGCTAAAAACTACTCCGAGTTGAAAGGATTCCTCCAACTCGGGGGCTTAGCCGCGAGCCAGCCCTCGCCTAAGTTAAAAACTACTCTCAGTGGATAGCATCCCTCCAACTCGGGGGTTTAGCTGTGAGCCAGCCCTCACCTAAGTGAAAAACTACTTTGAGTGGAGAGCATGCCTCCCACTCAGATGCTTAGCTGCGAGCCAGTCCTCGCGTAAGTTAAAAACTACTCCGATTGGAGAGCATGCCTCCCACTCACAGGCTTAGCTGCGAGCCAGGCCTCGCCTAAGTGAAAAACTACTCCGAGTGGCAAGAATCCCTCCCACTCGGGGGCTCAGCGGCGAGCTAGTCCTTGCCTAAGTTCAAAACTACTCCAAGTGGAGAGCATCCCCCTCACTCGAGGGATTAGCTGTGAGCCAGTCCTCCCCCAAGTTAAAAACTAGTCCAGGTGGAGAGCATCCCTCCCACTCGGGAGTTTAGCTGCGAACCAGAGCTCTCCTATGTTAAAAAATACTCCGACTGGAGAGCATCCCTCCCACTTGGGGGCTTAGCTGTGAGCTAGTCCTCGCCTAAGTTAAAAACTACTTCGAGTGGAGAGCATCCCTCCCACTCGGGGGCTTAGCGACCAGCCAGTCCTCGCCTGAGTTAAAAACTACTCCGAGTGAACAGCATTCCTCCCACTCGAGGGATTAGCGGAAAGCCAGTCCTCTCCTATAGTAAAAACTACTCCGAATGGAGAGCATTCCTCCGACTCAGAGGCTTTGCCGCGAGACAGTCCTCGCCTTAGTTAAAAACTACTCCGAGTGGAGAGCATTCCTCCGACTCGGAGGCTTTGCCGCGAGCCAGTCCACGCCTAAGTTAAAAAGGACTCTGAGTGGATAGCATCCCTCCCACTTGTTGGCTTAGCCATGAACCAGTCATTGCCTATGTTAAAAACTACTCCGATTTGAGACAATTCCTCCCACTCAGGGGCTTAGCCACGAGCCAACCCTCGCCTAAGTTAAAAACGACTCTGAGTGGAGAGCATCCCTCCCACTCGAGGGCTTAGCCGCGAGCCAATCCTCACCTATGTTAAGAACTACTCCGAGTGGAGAGCATGCCTCCCACTCGGACGCTTGGCCGCGAGCCAGGCCTCGCCTAAGTTAAAACTACTCCAAGTGGCAATCTTCCCTCCCACTCGGGGGCTTAGCCGCGAGCCAGCCCATGCCTAAGTTAAAAACTACTCCGAGTGGAGAGCATCCCTCCCACTCGGGCGCTTAGCTCCGAGCTAGTCCTTGCCTATGTTGAAAACTACTCTGAGTGGAGAGCGTCCCCCTCACTCGGGGGATTAGCTGTGAGCCAGTCCTTGCCTAAGTTAAAAACTACTCCATGTGGAGAGAAATCCCTCCCACTCGGGTGATTAGCTACGAGCCAGAGCTCTCCTATGTTAAAACCTACTCCGAGTGGAGAGCGTCCCTCCCACTTGGGTGATTAGCTACGAGCCAGTCCTCGCCTAAGTTAAAAACTACTTCGAGTTGAGAGAATCCCTCCCACTCGAGGGCTTGGCGACTAGCCAGTCCTCGCCAGAGTTAAAAACTACTGCATGTGGAGAGCATTCCTCCCACTCGAGTGCTTAGAGGCAAGCCAGTCCTCGCCTGACTTAAAAACTACTCCGAGTGGAGAGCATTCCTCCCGCTAAAAGGCTTTACCGCGAGACGGTCCTTGCCTAAGTTAAATAATACTCCGAGTGGAGATCATTCCTCCAACTCAGAGCCTTAGCCATGAGCCAGTCCTCGCCTAAGTTAAAAACTACTCCGAGCGGAGAGAATCCCTCCCACTTGGGGGCTTAGCGGAAAGCCAGTCCTCGCCTAAGTTATAAACTACTCCCAATGCAGAGCATTCCTCCCACTCGAGGGCTTAGCGGCAAGCCAGTCCTCGCCTAAGTTAAAAGCTACTCCGAGTGGAGAGCATTCCTCCCACTCGGAGGCTTTGCCGCGAGCCAGTCCTCGCCTAAGTTAAAAACTACTTCGAGTGGAGAGCATCCCTCCCACTCGGGGGCTTAGCGACCAGCCACTCCTCGCCTGAGTTAAAAACTACTCCGAGTGAAGAGCATTCCTCCCACTCGAGGGCTTAGCGGAAAGCCAGTACTCTCCTATGGTAAAAACTACTCCGAGTGGAGAGCATTCCTCCGACTCGGAGGCTTTGCCGCGAGACAATCCTCGCCTTAGTTAAAAACTACTACGAGTGGAGATCATTCCTCCAACTCAGATGATTAGCCGCGAGCCAGTCCACGCCTAAGTTAAAAATGACTCTGAGTGGATAGCACCCCTCCAACTTGGTGGCTTAGCCGTGAACCAGTCATTGCCTATGTTAAAAACTACTCCGAGTTGAGAGCATTCCCCCCACTCGGGGGCTTAGCCATGAGCCAACCCTCGCCTAAGTTAAAACCAACTCTGAGTGGAGAGCATCCCTCCCACTAGAGGGCTTAGCCGCGAGCCAGTCCTCACCTATGTTAAGAACTACTCCGAGTGGAGAGCATGCCTCCCACTCGGAGGCTTAGCCGCGAGCCAGGCCTCGCCTAAGTTAAAACTACTCCGAGTGGCAATCATCCCTCCCACTCGGGGGCTTAGCCGCGAGCCAGCCCACGCCTAAGTTAAAAACTACTCCGAGTGGAGAGCAATCCTCCCACTCGGGCGCTTAGCTCCGAGCTAGTCCTCAACTATGTTGAAAACTACTCCGAGTGGAGAGCGTCCCCCTAACTCGGGGGATTAGCTATGAGCCAGTCCTCGCCTAAGTTAAAAACTACTCCATGCAGAGAGAAATCCCTCCCACTCGGGTGATTAGCTACGAGCCAGAGCTCTCCTATGTTAAAAACTACTCTGAGTGGAGAGCGTCCCTCCCACTTGGGTCATTAGCTGCGAGCCAGTCCTCGCCTAAGTTAAAAACTACTTCGAGCGGAGAGAATCCCTCCTACTCGGGGGCTTAGCGACTAGCCAGTCCTCGCCAGAGTTAAAAACTAATGCGTGTGGAGAGCATTCCTCCCACTCGAGTGCTTAGAGGCAAGCCAGTCCTCCCCTGACTAAAAAACTACTCTGAGTGGAGAGCATTCCTCCCGCTAAGAGGCTTTACCGTGAGATGGTCCTTGCCTAAGTTAAAAAATACTCCGGGTGGAGATCATTCCTCCAACTCGGAGGCTTAGCCGTGAGCCACTCCTCGCCTAAGTTAAAAACTACTCCGAGCGGAGAGAATCCCTCCCACTTGGGGCCTTAGCAGAAAGCCAGTCCTCGCCTAAGTTATAAACTAATCCCAATGGAGAGCATTCCTCCCACTCGAGGGCTTAGCGGCAAGCCAGTCCTCGCCTAAGTTAAAAACTACTCTGAGTGGAGAGCATTCCTACCACTCTGAGGCTTTGTTGCGAGCCAGTCCTTGCCTAAGTTAAACACTACTCCGAGTGGAGCTCATTCCTCCAACTCAGAGGCTTATCCGTGATTCAGTCCTCACCTAAGTTAAAAATTACTCCGAGTGGAGAGAATCCCTCCCACTCGGTGGCTTAAATGCAAGCGAGTCCTCGCCTAAGTTAAAAACTACTCCAAGTGGAGAGCATCCCTCCCACTTAGGGGTTTAGCTACGAGCCAGTCCTTGTCTAGGTTAAAAACTTCTCCATGTGGAGAGCATCCCTCCCCCTCGAGGGCTTAGCTCTGAGACATTCCTTGCCTAAGTTAAAAACTACTCTGCATGGAGAGCATGCCTCCCACTTAGAGGATTAGCCGCGAGCCAGTCCTCGCCTATGTCAAAAACTACTCCAAGTGGAGAGAATTCCTCCCACTCGGGGGCTTAGCCGTGAGCCAGGCCTCGCCTAAGTTAAAAACTACTCTGAGTGGACAACATCCCTCCCACTCGGGGGCTTAGCTGGGAGCCAGCCCTCGCCTAAGTTAAAAACTACTCCGATTGGAGAGCATGCCTCCCACTCAGAGGCTTAGCCGCGAGCCAGGCCTCACCTAAGTTA
>NW_025226486.1:36178-38959 GCF_018294505.1 Triticum aestivum | reverse complement strand
AAGTTAAAAACTACTCCGAGAGGCAAGCATCCCTCCCACTCGGGGCTTAGCCGTGAGCTAGTCCTCGCCTAAGTTCAAAATTACTCCGAGTGGAGAGCATCCCCCTCACTCGAGAGATTTGCTGTGAGCTAGTGCTCGCCCAAGTTAAAAACTACTCCGAGTGGAGAGCATCCCTCCCACTTCGGGGCTTAGCTGCAACCCAGTCCTCGCCTAAGTTAAAAACTACTACGAGTGGAGAGCATTCCTCCCACTCGGGGGCTTAGCCGCGAGCCAGCCCTCCCCTAAGTTAAAAACTACTCTGAGTGGACAGCATCCCTCCCACTCGAGGGCTTAGCTGGGAGCCAGCCCTTGCCTAAGTTAAAAACTACTCCGAGTGGAGAGCGTTCCTCCCACTCAGGGATTCAACGGCATGCCTGTCCTCTCCTAAGTTAAAAACTACTCCGAGTGGAGAGCATCCCTCCCACTCAGGGGCTTAGCCGCGAGCCAGTCCTTGCCTAAGTTAAAAAATATTCAGAGTGGAGAGCATGCCTCCCACTCAAACGATTTGCCGCGAGCCAGGCCTCACCTAAGTTAAAAACTACTCTGAGTGGCAAGTATCCCTCCTACTCGGGGGTTAGCCGCGAGCCAGCACTTGCCTAAGTTAAAAACTACTCCGAGTGGAGAGCATCCCTCCCACTCGGGGTTTAGCTGGAAGTTAGTCCTTGCCTAAGTTCAAAACTACTCCGAGAGGAGAGCATCCCCCTCACTCGGGGGATTAGGTGTGAGCCAGTCCTTGCATATGCTAAAAACTACTCCGAGTTGAAAGCATTCCTCCAACTCGGGGGCTTAGCCGCGAGCCAGCCCTCGCCTAAGTTAAAAACTACTCTCAGTGGATAGCATCCCTCCAACTCGGGGGTTTAGCTGTGAGCCAGCCCTCACCTAAGTGAAAAACTACTTTGAGTGGAGAGCATGCCTCCCACTCAGATGCTTAGCTGCGAGCCAGTCCTTGCGTAAGTTAAAAACTACTCCGAGTGGAGAGCATGCCTCCCACTCACAGGCTTAGTTGCGAGCCAGGCCTCGCCTAAGTGAAAAACTACTCCGAGTGGCAAGAATCCCTCCCACTCAGGGGCTCAGCGGCGAGCTAGTCCTTGCCTAAGTTCAAAACTACTCCAAGTGGAGAGCATCCCCCTCACTCGAGGGATTAGCTGTGAGCCAGTCCTCCCCCAAGTTAAAAACTAGTCCAGGTGGAGAGCATCCCTCCCACTCGGGAGTTTAGCTGCGAACCAGAGCTCTCCTATGTTAAAAAATACTCTGACTGGAGAGCATCCCTCCCACTTGGGGGCTTAGCTGTGAGCTAGTCCTCGCCTAAGTTAAAAACTACTTCGAGTGGAGAGCATCCCTCCCACTCGGGGGCTTAGCGACCAGCCAGTCCTCGCCTGAGTTAAAAACTACTCCGAGTGAAGAGCATTCCTCCCACTCGAGGGATTAGCGGAAAGCCAGTCCTCTCCTATAGTAAAAACTACTCCGAGTGGAGAGCATTCCTCCGACTCAGAGGCTTTGCCGCGAGACAGTCCTCGCCTTAGTTAAAAACTACTCCGAGTGGAGAGCATTCCTCCGACTCGGAGGCTTTGCCGCGAGCCAGTCCACGCCTAAGTTAAAAAGGACTCTGAGTGGATAGCATCCCTCCCACTTGTTGGCTTAGCCATGAACCAGTCATTGCCTATGTTAAAAACTACTCCGATTTGAGACAATTCCTCCCACTCAGGGGCTTAGCCACGAGCCAACCCTCGCCTAAGTTAAAAACGACTCTGAGTGGAGAGCATCCCTCCCACTCGAGGGCTTAGCCGCGAGCCAATCCTCACCTATGTTAAGAACTACTCCGAGTGGAGAGCATGCCTCCGACTCGGAGGCTTGGCCGCGAGCCAGGCCTCGCCTAAGTTAAAACTACTCCAAGTGGCAATCTTCCCTCCCACTCGGGGGCTTAGCCGCGAGCCAGCCCACGCCTAAGTTAAAAACTACTCCGAGTGGAGAGCATCCCTCCCACTCGGGCGCTTAGCTCCGAGCTAGTCCTTGCCTATGTTGAAAACTACTCTGAGTGGAGAGCGACCCCCTCACTCGGGGGATTAGCTGTGAGCCAGTCCTTGCCTAAGTTAAAAACTACTCCATGTGGAGAGAAATCCCTCCCACTCGGGTGATTAGCTACGAGCCAGAGCTCTCCTATGTTAAAAACTACTCCGAGTGGAGAGCGTCCCTCCCACTTGGGTGATTAGCTACGAGCCAGTCCTCACCTAAGTTAAAAACTACTTCGAGTTGAGAGAATCCCTCCCACTCGAGGGCTTGGCGACTAGCCAGTCCTCGCTAGAGTTAAAAACTACTGCATGTGGAGAGCATTCCTCCCACTCGAGTGCTTAGAGGCAAGCCAGTCCTCGCCTGACTTAAAAACTACTCCGAGTGGAGAGCATTCCTCCCGCTAAAAGGCTTTACCGCGAGACGGTCCTTGCCTAAGTTAAATAATACTCCGAGTGGAGATCATTCCTCCAACTCAGAGGCTTAGCCATGAGCCAGTCCTCGCCTAAGTTAAAAACTACTCCGAGCGGAGAGAATCCCTCCCACTTGGGGGCTTAGCGGAAAGCCAGTCCTCGCCTTAGTTATAAACTACTCCCAATGGAGAGCATTCCCCCCACTCGAGGGCTTAGCGGCAAGCCAGTCCTCGCCTAAGTTAAAAGCTACTCCGAGTGGAGAGCATTCCTCCCACTCGGAGGCTTTGCCGTGAGCCAGTCCTCGCCTAAGTTAAAAACTACT
>NW_025226486.1:29857-36055 GCF_018294505.1 Triticum aestivum | reverse complement strand
CGAGTGGAGAGCATCCCTCCCACTCGGGGGCTTAGCGACCAGCCACTCCTCGCCTGAGTTAAAAACTACTCCGAGTGAAGAGCATTCCTCCCACTCGAGGGCTTAGCGGAAAGCCAGTACTCTCCTATAGTAAAAACTACTCCGAGTGGAGAGCATTCCTCCGACTCGGAGGCTTTGCCGCGAGACAATCCTCGCCTTAGTTAAAAACTACTACGAGTGGAGATCATTCCTCCAACTCAGATGATTAGCCGCGAGCCAGTCCACGCCTAAGTTAAAAATGACTCTGAGTGGATAGCACCCCTCCAACTTGGTGGCTTAGCCGTGAACCAGTCATTGCCTATGTTAAAAACTACTCCGAGTTGAGAGCATTCCCCCCACTCGGGGGCTTAGCCATGAGCCAACCCTCGCCTAAGTTAAAACCAACTCTGAGTGGAGAGCATCCCTCCCACTAGAGGGCTTAGCCGCGAGCCAGTCCTCACCTATGTTAAGAACTACTCCGAGTGGAGAGCATGCCTCCCACTCGGAGGCTTAGCCGCGAGCCAGGCCTCGCCTAAGTTAAAACTACTCCGAGTGGCAATCATCCCTCCCACTCGGGGGCTTAGCCGCGAGCCAGCCCACGCCTAAGTTAAAAACTACTCCGAGTGGAGAGCAATCCTCCCACTCGAGCGCTTAGCTCCGAGCTAGTCCTCAACTATGTTGAAAACTACTCCGAGTGGAGAGCGTCCCCCTAACTCGGGGGATTAGCTATGAGCCAGTCCTCGCCTAAGTTAAAAACTACTCCATGCGGAGAGAAATCCCTCCCACTCGGGTGATTAGCTACGAGCCAGAGCTCTCCTATGTTAAAAACTACTCTGAGTGGAGAGCGTCCCTCCCACTTGGCTCATTAGCTGCGAGCCAGTCCTCGCCTAAGTTAAAAACTACTTCGAGCGGAGAGAATCCCTCCTACTCGGGGGCTTAGCGACTAGCCAGTCCTCGCCAGAGTTAAAAACTAATGCGTGTGGAGAGCATTCCTCCCACTCGAGTGCTTAGAGGCAAGCCAGTCCTACCCTGACTAAAAAACTACTCTGAGTGGAGAGCATTCCTCCCGCTAAGAGGCTTTACCGCGAGATGGTCCTTGCCTAAGTTAAAAAATACTCCGGGTGGAGATCATTCCTCCAACTCGGAGGCTTAGCCGTGAGCCAGTCCTCGCCTAAGTTAAAAACTACTCCGAGCGGAGAGAATCCCTCCCACTTGGGGCCTTAGCAGAAAGCCAGTCCTCGCCTAAGTTATAAACTAATCCCAATGGAGAGCATTCCTCCCACTCGAGGGCTTAGCGGCAAGCCAGTCCTCGCCTAAGTTAAAAACTACTCTGAGTGGAGAGCATTCCTACCACTCTGAGGCTTTGTTGCGAGCCAGTCCTTGCCTAAGTTAAACACTACTCCGAGTGGAGCTCATTCCTCCAACTCAGAGGCTTATCCGTGATTCAGTCCTCACCTAAGTTAAAAATTACTCCGAGTGGAGAGAATCCCTCCCACTCGGTGGCTTAAATGCGAGCGAGTCCTCGCCTAAGTTAAAAACTACTCCAAGTGGAGAGCATCCCTCCCACTTAGGGGTTTAGCTACGAGCCAGTCCTTGTCTAGGTTAAAAACTTCTCCATGTGGAGAGCATCCCTCCCCCTCGAGGGCTTAGCTCTGAGACATTCCTTGCCTAAGTTAAAAACTACTCTGCATGGAGAGCATGCCTCCCACTTAGAGGATTAGCCGCGAGCCAGTCCTCGCCTATGTCAAAAACTACTCCAAGTGGAGAGAATTCCTCCCACTCGGGGGCTTAGCCGCGAGCCAGGCCTCGCCTAAGTTAAAAACTACTCTGAGTGGACAACATCCCTCCCACTCGGGGGCTTAGCTGGGAGCCAGCCCTCGCCTATGTTAAAAACTACTCCGATTGGAGAGCATGCCTCCCACTCAGAGGCTTAGCCGCGAGCCAGGCCTCACCTAAGTTAAAAACTACTCCGAGAGGCAAGCATCCCTCCCACTCGGGGCTTAGCCGTGAGCTAGTCCTCGCCTAAGTTCAAAATTACTCCGAGTGGAGAGCATCCCCCTCACTCGAGAGATTTGCTGTGAGCTAGTGCTCGCCCAAGTTAAAAACTACTCCAGGTGGAGAGCCTCCCTCCCACTCAGGAGTTTAGCTGCGAGCCAGAGCTCTCCTATGTTAAAAACTACTCCGAGTGGAGAGCATCCCTCCCACTTCGGGGCTTAGCTGCAACCCAGTCCTCGCCTAAGTTAAAAACTACTACGAGTGGAGAGCATTCCTCCCACTCAATTCCTCTATTCCTCTATTAGAAACACATTTTTCCTCAATTCCTCTATTAGAAACACATTTTTCCGGGTTTAGCTTGATGTCGTATGTTCAGAGGTTGTCGAACGTAAGCCTCAAGTCGTCTATTAGGGTTTCGACGTGTCTTGTTTTTATGACCACGTTGTCCACATATGCCTCCACTATCTTGCCGATTTGCTTTTCCAGGCATGTTTGAATCATGCGTTGATAGGTTGCGCCGGCATTTTTAAGCCCGAAAGGCATAGTGCTGAAGCAGAAAGGACCATATGGCGTTATGAAAGCCGATGAAGCTTTGTCGGACTCTGCCATGTTTATTTGATGGTATCCAGAGTATGCGTCGAGGAAACACAGCGAGTCATGTCCTGCTGTGGCATCGATGATTTGGTCCATGCGAGCGAGGGGGAAGGGATCCTTGGGGCAAGCCCTGTTGAGGTCTTTGAAGTCGACGCATAGGCGCCAGGATTTGTCCTTCTTTGGTACCATTACCAGGTTTGCCAGCCAATCCGGATGCTTGATATCTCTGATGAATCCGGCCTCGAGTAGCTTGGCTAGCTCTTACCCCATGGCTTGCCGTTTGGCTCTGAAAAGCACCTTAGAGTCTGCTTGACAGGCTTGTATCCTTTTAGTATAATGAGGCTGCGTTCGGCCAGTCTGCATGGGATGCCCGGCATGTCCAAGGGGTGCTAGGCGAAAATGTGCCAATTCTCGCGTAAGAAGTCTCGTAGTGCGGCGTCCATTGTGGGGCTCAACTGTGTCCCGATGGAAGCTGTCTTCGTGGAGTCCATCGGATGGACCTAGGACTTGGGTCGCTTGTCGAGTATCACGTAGTCCCTGTCCACGGTGGCACGCAGCGTTGTTAGTTCTTTGGCTACTAGGGCTTCGGATAACGCTTCCAAGGCTTGTGCTGCGGTTTTGTTTTCGGTGCGAAGTGCGGCGTCTGGATCACTGGCTAGAGTGATGATTCCAGTGGGTCCAGGCATTTTAAGCTTCATGTACCCGTAATGGGGTATAGCTTGAAAGCTTGTAAACACGTCCCGCCCTAAAAGGGCGTGGTATCGGCTGCTGAAAGGAGCCACTTGGAATGTGATTTCTTCGGACCTGTAATTCTCCAGAGTGCCGAATACCACATCGAGTGTGATTTTTCCCGCACACCGTGCTTCCCGACTAGGGATGATTCCCCTGAAGGTTGTGCCGCTTTGCTCAATGTGGCTTTTATCAATTTCCATCTTGCTGAGTGTTTCTTCGTAGATCAAGTTTAATCCGCTTCCGTCGTCCATGAGTACTTTAGTGAGCTGAAAGCCGTCTACGATTGGGCTAAGGACCAAAGCGGCTGGTGCCCGGACTGTCTGGAATTGAGGTTCATCACTAGCACTGAAAGTTATAGCAATGTCGTTCCACGGATTTATTTTTACCACATGGCAGATTTCAGCGGAGCTTCGATGAGCTCGCTTGCGCCTATTGTTTGAGGCAAAAGTCTCGAAGACTATTAGTACCGTATTGTTTTCTTTGGCAGTATGTTGTTCTGTTTTATGGCTTACAAGAAGATTCTCGCTACTTTTTGCTACCTGCCGGAGTATCCAACATGCTCTAAGGCTATGTGTTGGTGTAGTGGCCGGCGTGCTGTGGAGTTTACATGGCCCATTGAGCCATTCTTCCAATACAGTTGCATACCCTGGGGTGGGCTTTGGTTTTTTGGGGATTGGATCGGCTGACTTACGAGAGTTCGCCCGTTTAGCTCAGACAAAGGTTTTAGTGAGAGCCGAACTATCCCAAAATTCTGTTTGGGTTTTCCAGGCGCTTCCCATCGCACAGTACTTTTGTACTATGGTTGCCAAGTCAGCAATGTGTATTATGTCACGACGACTTATAGCATTAAGGATTTCGTTGTTCGTGCAGTTTTTGCTAAAAAGTGAGACTGCGTCCTCCTCACGACAGTCCTCGGCCTTGTTTAACACAAGGAGGAATCTGGCCCAGTAGCTGAATCTGGATTCTAATCCGATGGGTGGGTGTAGCTGAATCTGGACTCTTGTCTGATGTGGGAGAGAGGGTTTAAGTATGGGTGGGTGGGTGTAGCTGAATCTGGATTCTGATCCGATCTAACGCCCTGGGGTGGGGGAGCTTCCGGGCTTGACAGCTCGGGATCCGAGGTGCTGCCCAACTTTTGCGGCCCAATACCGATTCTAAGTCTGGGGTCTGGGTCATGTCTTCCCTTCAGTGGGTGTCCGGCTCAGGGAGCTCGGTGATCTAGACATAATTCGTCCTTAAAATAGAGGGGTAATCCGTATGTAGCTCCTCCACTACCACTATCTCGTGGGTGACCGGCGGGGATTTAATATCCCTTTGGTCGGATTTAAGCCTGATCCGGTCATAGTCTGTGGCGACTCCCAAAGCAGCGATGTGATCCAAGAGCTCATTAAGGGAGCAGAGTTCCATCGGATCCATCGTTTCGGCGAATTCCGAATTGACGTGGAGGCTATACGTGATGACCCGAGAGGTCACCGTCGGCGCGACAGCCGATTGGGCGGCCATGATGAAGCCGCCTAGTCGGAGAGCTTACAGCCAGCGCTCGCCAAGAGGTGATGTTGTCCTTAACAATGAGACGCGCCATCGAGCCTTGCAGCGAAGACATAGAGGAACTCTCAATGAAAGCACCAATGTCGGTGTCAAAACCGGCGGATCTCCAGTAGGGGTCCCGATCTGTGCGTCTTAGGCTAATGGTAACAGGAGGCAAGGGACACACTGTTTACCCAGGTTCGGGACCTCTTGATGGAGGTAAAACCCTACTTCCTGCTTGATTGATATTGATGATATGAGTGTTACAAGAGTTGATCTACCACGATATCGTAGAGGTTAAACCCTAGAAGCTAGCCTATGATGATTATGATTGTGATCGTCCGTCTAAGGACTAAACTCTCCGGTTTATATAGACACCGGAGAGGGCTAGGGTTTACACGGAGTCGATTACAAAGAAGGAAATATAATATCCGGATCACGAAGCTTTTCTTCCACGCAAAGGAGAGTCCCATCCGGACACGGGATGGAGTCTTGAGTGTTGTATCTTCATGCTCCAATAGTCCGGCCAAAGTATATAGTCCAGCTGTCTGAATACCCCCTAACCCAGCCCTCGCCTAAGTTAAAAACTACTCCAAGAGGAGAGCATCCCTCCCACTCGGGTGCTTAGCTGCGAGCCAAACCTCTCCTATGTTAACAACTACTCCGAGTGGAGAGCATCCCTCCCACTTGGGAGCCTAGCTGCGAGCCAGTCCTCGCCTAAGTTAAAATCTACTTTGAGTGCAGAGCATCCCTCCCACTTGGGGGGCTTAGCAGAAAGCCAGTCCTCGCCTAAGTTAAAAAATACTCCCAGTTTAGAGCATCCCTCCCACTCGAGGGATTAGCGGCAAGCCAGTCCTCTCCTAAGTTAAAAACTACTCCGATTGGACAACATTCCTCCCACTCGGAGGCTTTGCCGCGAGTCAGTCCTCACCTAAGTTAAATACTACTCCGGGTGGAGATCATTCCTCCAACTCAGAGGATTATCCGTGAGCCAGTCCTCGCCTAAGTTAAAATCTACTCCGAGTGGAGAGAATCCCTCCCACTCGGGGGCTTAAATGCGAGCGAGTCCTCGCCTAAGTTAAAAACTACTCCGAGTGGAGAGCATCCCTCCCACTCAGGGGCTTAGCTACGAGCCAGTCCTTGTCTAGGTTAAAAACTTCTCCAAGTGGAGAGCATCCCTCCCCCTCGAGGGCTTAGCTCTGAGACATTCCTTGCCTAAGTTAAAAACTACTTTGTGTGGAGAGCATGCCTCCCACTCATTGGCTTAGCCGCGTGCCAGTCCTCGCCTATGTCAAAAACTACTCCAAGTGGAGAGCATTCCTCCCACTCGGG
>NW_025226486.1:22745-28524 GCF_018294505.1 Triticum aestivum | reverse complement strand
GGCTTAGCTGGGAGCCAGCCCTCGCCTAAGTTAAAAACTACTCCGATTGGAGAGCATGCCTCCCACTCAGAGGCTTAGCCGTGAGCCAGGCCTCACCTAAGTTAAAAACTACTCCGAGAGGCAAGCATCCCTCCCACTCGGGGCTTAGCCGTGAGCTAGTCCTCGCCTAAGTCCAAAATTACTCCGAGTGGAGAGCATCCCCCTCACTCGAGAGATTTGCTGTGAGCTAGTGCTCGCCCAAGTTAAAAACTACTCCAGGTGGAGAGCCTCCCTCCCACTCGGGAGTTTAGCTGCGAGCCAGAGCTCTCCTATGTTAAAAACTACTCCGAGTGGAGAGCATCCCTCCCACTTCGGGGCTTAGCTGCAACCCAGTCCTCGCCTAAGTTAAAAACTACTACGAGTGGAGAGCATTCCTCCCACTCAATTCCTCTATTCCTCTATTATAAACACATTTTTCCTCAATTCCTCTATTAGAAACACATTTTTCCGGGTTTAGCTTGATGTCGTATGTTCAGAGGTTGTCGAACGTAAGCCTCAAGTCGTCTATTAGGGTTTCGACGTGTCTTGTTTTTATGACCACGTTGTCCACATATGCCTCCACTATCTTGCCGATTTGCTTTTCCAGGCATGTTTGAATCATGCGTTGATAGGTTGCGCCGGCATTTTTAAGCCCGAAAGGCATAGTGCTGAAGCAGAAAGGACCATATGGCGTTATGAAAGCCGATGAAGCTTTGTCGGACTCTGCCATGTTTATTTGATGGTATCCAGAGTATGCGTCGAGGAAACACAGCGAGTCATGTCCTGCTGTGGCATCGATGATTTGGTCCATGCGAGCGAGGGGGAAGGGATCCTTGGGGCAAGCCCTGTTGAGGTCTTTGAAGTCGACGCATAGGCGCCAGGATTTGTCCTTCTTTGGTACCATTACCAGGTTTGCCAGCCAATCCGGATGCTTGATATCTCTGATGAATCCGGCCTCGAGTAGCTTGGCTAGCTCTTACCCCATGGCTTGCCGTTTGGCTCTGAAAAGCACCTTAGAGTCTGCTTGACAGGCTTGTATCCTTTTAGTATAATGAGGCTGCGTTCGGCCAGTCTGCATGGGATGCCCGGCATGTCCAAGGGGTGCTAGGCGAAAATGTGCCAATTCTCGCGTAAGAAGTCTCGTAGTGCGGCGTCCATTGTGGGGCTCAACTGTGTCCCGATGGAAGCTGTCTTCGTGGAGTCCATCGGATGGACCTAGGACTTGGGTCGCTTGTCGAGTATCACGTAGTCCCTGTCCACGGTGGCACGCAGCGTTGTTAGTTCTTTGGCTACTAGGGCTTCGGATAACGCTTCCAAGGCTTGTGCTGCGGTTTTGTTTTCGGTGCGAAGTGCGGCGTCTGGATCACTGGCTAGAGTGATGATTCCAGTGGGTCCAGGCATTTTAAGCTTCATGTACCCGTAATGGGGTATAGCTTGAAAGCTTGTAAACACGTCCCGCCCTAAAAGGGCGTGGTATCGGCTGCTGAAAGGAGCCACTTGGAATGTGATTTCTTCGGACCTGTAATTCTCCAGAGTGCCGAATACCACATCGAGTGTGATTTTTCCCGCACACCGTGCTTCCCGACTAGGGATGATTCCCCTGAAGGTTGTGCCGCTTTGCTCAATGTGGCTTTTATCAATTTCCATCTTGCTGAGTGTTTCTTCGTAGATCAAGTTTAATCCGCTTCCGTCGTCCATGAGTACTTTAGTGAGCTGAAAGCCGTCTACGATTGGGCTAAGGACCAAAGCGGCTGGTGCCCGGACTGTCTGGAATTGAGGTTCATCACTAGCACTGAAAGTTATAGCAATGTCGTTCCACGGATTTATTTTTACCACATGGCAGATTTCAGCGGAGCTTCGATGAGCTCGCTTGCGCCTATTGTTTGAGGCAAAAGTCTCGAAGACTATTAGTACCGTATTGTTTTCTTTGGCAGTATGTTGTTCTGTTTTATGGCTTACAAGAAGATTCTCGCTACTTTTTGCTACCTGCCGGAGTATCCAACATGCTCTAAGGCTATGTGTTGGTGTAGTGGCCGGCGTGCTGTGGAGTTTACATGGCCCATTGAGCCATTCTTCCAATACAGTTGCATACCCTGGGGTGGGCTTTGGTTTTTTGGGGATTGGATCGGCTGACTTACGAGAGTTCGCCCGTTTAGCTCAGACAAAGGTTTTAGTGAGAGCCGAACTATCCCAAAATTCTGTTTGGGTTTTCCAGGCGCTTCCCATCGCACAGTACTTTTGTACTATGGTTGCCAAGTCAGCAATGTGTATTATGTCACGACGACTTATAGCATTAAGGATTTCGTTGTTCGTGCAGTTTTTGCTAAAAAGTGAGACTGCGTCCTCCTCACGACAGTCCTCGGCCTTGTTTAACACAAGGAGGAATCTGGCCCAGTAGCTGAATCTGGATTCTAATCCGATGGGTGGGTGTAGCTGAATCTGGACTCTTGTCTGATGTGGGAGAGAGGGTTTAAGTATGGGTGGGTGGGTGTAGCTGAATCTGGATTCTGATCCGATCTAACGCCCTGGGGTGGGGGAGCTTCCGGGCTTGACAGCTCGGGATCCGAGGTGCTGCCCAACTTTTGCGGCCCAATACCGATTCTAAGTCTGGGGTCTGGGTCATGTCTTCCCTTCAGTGGGTGTCCGGCTCAGGGAGCTCGGTGATCTAGACATAATTCGTCCTTAAAATAGAGGGGTAATCCGTATGTAGCTCCTCCACTACCACTATCTCGTGGGTGACCGGCGGGGATTTAATATCCCTTTGGTCGGATTTAAGCCTGATCCGGTCATAGTCTGTGGCGACTCCCAAAGCAGCGATGTGATCCAAGAGCTCATTAAGGGAGCAGAGTTCCATCGGATCCATCGTTTCGGCGAATTCCGAATTGATGTGGAGGCTATACGTGATGACCCGAGAGGTCACCGTCGGCGCGACAGCCGATTGGGCGGCCATGATGAAGCCGCCTAGTCGGAGAGTTTGGCCTACAGCCAGCGCTCGCCAAGAGGTGATGTTGTCCTTAACAATGAGACGCGCCATCGAGCCTTGCAGCGAAGACATAGAGGAACTCTCAATGAAAGCACCAATGTCGGTGTCAAAACCGGCGGATCTCCAGTAGGGGTCCCGATCTGTGCGTCTTAGGCTAATGGTAACAGGAGGCAAGGGACACACTGTTTACCCAGGTTCGGGACCTCTTGATGGAGGTAAAACCCTACTTCCTGCTTGATTGATATTGATGATATGAGTGTTACAAGAGTTGATCTACCACGATATCGTAGAGGTTAAACCCTAGAAGCTAGCCTATGATGATTATGATTGTGATCGTCCGTCTAAGGACTAAACTCTCCGGTTTATATAGACACCGGAGAGGGCTAGGGTTTACACGGAGTCGATTACAAAGAAGGAAATATAATATCCGGATCGCGAAGCTTTTCTTCCATGCAAAGGAGAGTCCCATCCGGACACGGGATGGAGTCTTGAGTGTTGTATCTTCATGCTCCAATAGTCCGGCCAAAGTATATAGTCCAGCTGTCTGAATACCCCCTAACCCAGCCCTCGCCTAAGTTAAAAACTACTCCAAGAGGAGAGCATCCCTCCCACTCGGGTAATTAGCTGCGAGCCAAACCTCTCCTATGTTAACAACTACTCCGAGTGGAGAGCATCCCTCCCACTTGGGAGCCTAGCTGCGAGCCAGTCCTCACCTAAGTTAAAATCTACTTTGAGTGCAGAGCATCCCTCCCACTTGGGGGGCTTAGCAGAAAGCCAGTCCTCGCCTAAGTTAAAAAATACTCCCAGTTTAGAGCATCCCTCCCACTCGAGGGATTAGCGGCAAGCCAGTCCTCTCCTAAGTTAAAAACTACTCCGATTGGACAACATTCCTCCCACTCGGAGGCTTTGCCGCGAGTCAGTCCTCGCCTAAGTTAAATACTACTCCGGGTGGAGATCATTCCTCCAACTCAGAGGATTATCCGTGAGCCAGTCCTCGCCTAAGTTAAAATCTACTCCGAGTGGAGAGAATCCCTCCCACTCGGGGGCTTAAATGCGAGCGAGTCCTCGCCTAAGTTAAAAACTACTCCGAGTGGAGAGCATCCCTCCCACTCAGGGGCTTAGCTACGAGCCAGTCCTTGTCTAGGTTAAAAACTTCTCCAAGTGGAGAGCATCCCTCCCCCTCGAGGGCTTAGCTCTGAGACATTCCTTGCCTAAGTTAAAAACTACTTTGTGTGGAGAGCATGCCTCCCACTCATTGGCTTAGCCGCGTGCCAGTCCTCGCCTATGTCAAAAACTACTCCAAGTGGAGAGCATTCCTCCCACTCGGGGGCTTAGCCGCGAGCCAGCCATCGCCTAAGTTAAAAACTATTCCGAGTGGACAGCATCCCTCCCACTCGAGGGCTTAGCTGCAAGCCAGCCCTCACCTAAGTTAAAAACTACTCCGAGTGGAGAGCATTCCTCCCACTCGGGGATATAGCGGCAAGCCAGTCCTCGCCTACGTTAAAAACTACTCCGAGTGGAGAGCATCTCTCCCACTCGGGGGCTTAGCCGCGAGCCAGTCCTCGCCTAAGTTAAAAATTACTCTGAGTGGAGAGCATGCCTCCCCCTTAGAGGCTTAGCCGCAAGCCAGGCCTCGCCTAAGTTAATAACTATTCCAAGTGGCAAGCATCCCTCCCACTCTCGTGGGACATGAGATTTGGATATAAGTAGGTGATTTTAGTTGAGTATAGATTCTAAGTATATCTACATGGTTTGAAGTAAATTGGATTTAGACTGATGATCTCGATCATGATACCATGTTTCTCGGTGGACGATAAACTAGGAGATTGGATTAATTGTTGAAATTGATTTAGGATTCTATATAAGCTTGACCTTGGAGTTTATCAGATCATAATAGCGGGAATTTGTGGACTGACTATAGTAAGGTAGCCCATTCAAGTATATGGGGACTATAGGACATTAGAAGATTCGTGTGAGACACCATAGACTTTGGATTTGTAGAATTAATAGAATATGTAGTAATTTATGGAAGTTAACGGGCTGTTGGAGTTGATTCATAGGAAGGAAACAAGATCTTGGAGTGGCATACGATGTGTTTCCTTAGGATAGAGATGCATTATCTTGGACCTTGGAAAGATAGGCTGAGCACTTGGATTGTGGTGTTTAATTCAAGCTTAGCAGCTTGTATGCTCTACCCATGGATTTTTACATAGGGATAGCCATACACATGAGTTTGGGGATAGTTGACATGTATGATTTTGTCAGACCTCCTCTAGGGAGTCATGTGGATATGAATAACATGAGTGACGATTAGAGTTGGTATATACGAAAGGGAGCTTTTGCTGGTATAAGGTGACTTGTTTGGAGGCTAGATAGAACAGTTAGCATCTCAGAAACCATGCTTAAAGATAAGATGATAAATGTTCACTCGCACACTAGAATCCTTGAAACCCTTAAGCCCTACCAAGCCACAGCATGGTCGGATCATGACCATGGGCTTTGGCTCTAGGTCAAGTAAACCCTGGCCAACACTCAACCGTGACCACTGCCAATCCCCCAGCCTACTTTATGTACCCCATGAACAAAGTCTTCATGGAGTACTTAGACAAGATAGTTGTCATCATTATTTGGTGACCTACTTGTTTACTGAAGACGGAAGAAGAGTCGTTCAGCTCGTCAAGGAACATTTGAAGACTGGAGGAAGAACTATACCAACCACCATCGTCAAGCAGTACACTTCTGCGTCGAAGGCCATGTGTATCTGCAAGCCACTCCTCT
>NW_025226486.1:20107-22281 GCF_018294505.1 Triticum aestivum | reverse complement strand
TAAGGAACTAAGCATTTCCATGACAATGGAACCCACACCAAGATTCATTGGCCCTCTTCAAGATCACTGCAAGATGAAAAATAGACGGCTACCGGCTAGAGTTACCACCTGACTCACCCACTGTGCACAACGTTTTTCCACACGACACCACTTTGGAAGTGTTTCCAACTTCCTAACTAGCCCGGTCTCTACAAGGACATCGATCACCGAGCCATCAACCTCCAGCCCAATATGACCTACGCGAGAGACCCCAATTGCAATCTGGATCAAGCAGGATGTCATACACGAGGCCACACCATCGAGTACTTCAAGGTTCAGTGGGGCACCAAACGGAAAAAGAAGCAGTATGAGGACGTGAAGACTACCCCGGATCCAAGTTCCCGTATTCCTTTCCACGCCTAGATTAGGAATCTCGGGGATGAGATTCTTGTAAGGTGGGTAGGTCTGTCACACCCTGATTTTCATGCCACAACACTTAAGCTAATAAATCATGATAAAATGTGGTTTGACAAAAAACCTTTTGAGTGTTTTGGTCTTTGCTTGATTTGATTTCTGTGTGTTGGTTGCAAGTGCTCTAAAAATCAAATAAATCCTCCAACTCTTATACTCCTTCTCCTTGATCGAAAACTTCTGCCCAATGATCATGCCATGTGTAGTACAGTATAGAATTTTCTTACAAAAATAATTTGCCCAAAAAGTATTTTCTAAATTTAGTTTTCCAAAAACTCATGAATTGAGATTTTCACTACAAGTACTTGATTTGGGGTATGAAAAATCTATCAAAGAGTATGTTTGACACCTACTAGGTATAGGACTACCAAAAACCACAAAAATAAAATTTTAAAAGTTATTTTCCTATTTTATTTAAAGGCTTTTTCTTTGGGCCAGAAATGGGCTTTAATAGGTTAAAATTATTTTTATGCTTTAAAAATATTTATGAAAACCTAGGGAAACTTAGTGGACATATATTGTTCAACACATGGTCATGTTCAAAATATTTGTTGAATCCCTCAAAACCCCTTTTTGGATAATTCAAGCTTTTGAAATATTAACAAAGGAAATATTCTCTAACAATTCCAAAAAAAATTCTAGCTTGTCACAAATACCCTATATGGTGATCTTGCCAAGTCTCATGTCATGGAGAATAGTATAACCCCATGAAATCCCCTCAAAACCATTTCTGTCCATTTTGAAGTTTGAGCAACTTTACATTGCCAAACATGTCCAAATGTTCTCAAACCTTGTGAACATGCTCAAGTGGTCTATTTATTCATCTAGACCAAATGGCACAAGTTGGAGAGAGTTTTATCTTGATCAAAGTGCCCCAAAACCTTTCCTGTCCAGAACCAAATTTGAACAACTCTACATTGGCAACTTTCTCCTTTTGATCCCAACTTGTGTGGACATGTTTAGAACCTTAAATTATGACAGTACACCAAGTGGTGCATCAAGGGGAATAAATTTGCATGACTAAATCTTGGAAAATCCATTTCTGTTCATTTCTAGGGTTTGCCAAAGTTACATTGGCAACTTTCTTCAAATGAGATCAAACTTGGTGATCATTCTCAATTATATATGCCATTTGATCTTGTTGATTCTCATGTTAAGTGGGACCCATTTTCTTGACCAAACTACCGTCAAACACCTTCTTCCATAATTTTGTGATCAACATTTGAGCCACAATTCTTACCACATCATGTCCTAGAACCCCTCTACCACTGGCAAAAGTTGGATGGCTTCAGCTCAATTATTTGGGGGCAAGACCCTCATTTTTCACCTCTGTCCAGCAACTTTCCCTCTCTTTCCGCTCTACCTCTCTCTTTCTTTGACTTTACTAGCTATCCAACGTAACCCCAGGCTTTAGCCCATCACCCAGCACGCTCCAGACGCAAGTAGACATGGCAGAGCGCGTAAAACGCGCTCATGCCGGCCAAAAGCCTGCTCTAGAGCGTGCTACAGTGGCGGCCGAGCCTTGCCGCCGCACTCCCGTCCACCTCGGGCCTCCCAAGCGCGCCAGTCGACGCGCCTCGGATCCGCGACATGCCACTGCCCGGTCCCCCTCCTCCTTCTCCCTCCTGCTGCCCCCTCGTACGCGCGCCAGAGCCGCCCGAGAGCCCCAATAGGTGAGCCCACACGCGCGACGCTCTGCCTCTCCCCCGCTCTCTCTCTCTCTC
>NW_025226486.1:11377-18981 GCF_018294505.1 Triticum aestivum | reverse complement strand
CGTCAGCGAGTCAGCGCATGGGCCTGCAGGGTTTAAGTGGAAACGGCTTCGCCGAATCCGCCTTCGACGTCACTGCTATAGCCCGTGCGGTCGTGCTGCTGGGCCGGCCCACTAGCTATCTCTCGTCTAGTGCGAGTTTTAGGTATAAACCTAAACCTTTTCTTTTTTCTTTTCCAGTAAGCTTCAAAAATCCATAAACAATTCAACAAGACTCCAAATTTGATGATTCAAATTTCTAGTAGCTCATAAAATCGTGATCTATCACATGGTGCTATTTCATATAACTAGAGATATCCTAGAAAAGTCAAATTCATATTTTTAGGGCACTTCTATTTCTGCTTTGTTGTGTTGCTTATTATGGTTGCTTTCGACGATAGTTGACAAAGTAGACGAAATGCTCTGAGTTGGACCAGAGATATTTGAAGACCTCGAAGACTTTGTTAAACAGGCAAGCAGCCCTTTGACCATGATGAACCCTTTTAATGATAATAGCATTTATTTCCATTATTGTTGAATGCATGATATCTTGAATGGCAACCTTGCTAGGCTTGCCTTCGTTACCATTACTTCCTCGTTGATACTTGCATTGTGCATGACCCCACCTTTTATGAGGGTTATGCCGGTGGGAGTAGTTAGGATGCGAAAGTAGTTGCTACGCAAAAGGGGACGGGAATAAGCATGGTGATGGAGACAAAGTATTTTCAATAGACTTTTCGAAAACCCCGTCTAGTGCCACTTATGCCCGAGGGAGATAATGAGTTGGGTAACCACTTGGCGACGAACTGGTGTATAGAGGCAAGTGCGTGTATTGTTTTCAAAACGGATTGGTCTAAGTTGCGACCGTTATTCCAACCTTACATGAACAACCACTCTACCCTTATATGGGAAAGGGCATTATTGATTACCTATGCCGATACTAGCTTGGACCCCGCATTACTAGTGACGGGGGAGAGTTGGTTCTCTCTCTCGGGATGGGGTCGTGCCAGGTAGGGCGGCCATGACTGTTTTCATAGGGCACCGAACACACCGTTGGTACCCCGTGCCAGTGGTATGTGATGAATATGGGAGCGAGGCTCCACAATTTTAAGATGTGAAATGTTGGGCACGGGGGTTACTACCAATCGAGTGGACTCTATGTTAGTGTCATCTAGGGAAAGATAGTGATCGGGTGCTTACCCCGGGTACTTGAGCTACCGCGGGTCGTGGATGACACGGAAGTTCACCGGATCTTGTGGGTAAAGTGTGCAACCTCTGCAGAGTGTAAAACCTATTCGAATAGTCGTGTCCAGGGTCAAGGACAGTTGGGTAACCTCTCTTGGGCTATGTCCATATGTTTTTGACAGACAACACGGTTTGGTAAATATGTTGATGTGATTCGTGAGGAAGTCACGATGAGCTTGAGCGCGAGTTGTTCACAACTCCTTTTCGATGATAATGTCTGTAACCTCCTAATGCTTGTTGTAGACACATTCATGTCCTTGATAAATGTTGATCATACTTGCATGAGAAAAACTAGCTTTCCGCAAAAATGCCAATTTAGCAGTATTGCCTTGCATAATAATTCTGTTATCACCCTTGGGTTGCTTGCCAGTACATTCAAAGTACTCATTGGCTTGCCACTGGTTATTTTATTGGCTAGGCATGAAATAACAGGATATACTGAAGAGTACCTTGGTGACGAACTTGCGAGCTACGGCGCTTCCCAGTCAGAATGCCTGTAGGGTTAAGGCAGGTGGCATGGGTCCAAGTTATGGACGAAGATTTCCGCTGGAATGTTATACTCAAGACATGACCATAATGGTCATAATTTATGTAAGATGGTATGAATGGATGTAAGACTCTTGTTATTCAGCTTCTGTGTGTTCAGTGAGCATTGATCTCTGGGATCACTATACACGTGCATTCGGTGATCACGACTTATGAGTTGGGGTCCCCATACCAGTCCTCGCCTAAGTTAAAAACTACTCCGCGTGGAGAGTATGCCTCCCACTCAGAGGCTTAACCGCGAGCTAGTCCTCGCCTATGTTAAAAATTACTCCGAGTGGAGAGTATTCCTCCCACTCGGGGACTTAGATGCGACCCAGCCCTCGCCTAAGTTAAAAAATACTCTGAGTGGAGGGCATCCCTCCCACTCGAGGCTTAGCTGTGAGCCAGCCCTCTCCTAATTTAAAAACTACTCCGAGTGGAGAGCATTCCTCCCACTCGGGGATTCAGCGGCGAGCCAGTCCTCGCCTAAGTTAAAAACTACTCCGAGTCGAGAGCATCTCTCCCACTCGGGGGCTTAGCCGCGAGCCAGTCCTCGCCTAAGTTCAAAATTAATCCGACTAGAGAGCATGCCTCCAGCTTAGAGGCTTAGCCGCAAGCCAGGCCTCGCCTAAGTTAAAAACTACTCCGAGTGGCAAGCATCCCTCCCACTTGGGGGCTTAGCCGTGAGCCAGCCCTCGCCTAAGTTAAAAACTACTCCGAGTGGAGAGCATCCCTCCCACATGGGGGCTTAGCTATGAGCCAGCCCTCGCCTAAGTTAAAAACAACTCCAAGTGTAGAGCATCTCTCCCAGTCGGGGACTTAGCGGCAAGCCAGTCCTCGCCTAAGTTAAAACTACTCCGAGTGGAGAGTATCCCTCCCACTCAGTGGCTTATCCGCGAGCCAGTCCTCGTATATGTTAAAAACTACTCTGAGTTGAGAGCATTCCTCCCAATCGAAGGCTTAGATGGGAGCCATTCCTCACCTAAGTTAAAAACTACTACGAGTGAGAGCATTCCTCCCACTCGGAGGCTTAGCCGTGAGATAGTCCTCGCCGAAGTGAAAATCTACTCCGAGTAGAGATCATCCCTCCCACTCGGGGGCTTAGCTGCAAACCAGTCTTCATCCATGTTAAAAACTACTACGAGTAGAGAGCATCCCTCCGACTCCGGGGCTTAGCTGCGAGCAGTCATCCCCTATGTCCAAAACTAATCCGAGTGGAGAGCATCCTTCCCATTCAGGGGCTTAGCTGCGAGCCAGTCCTCGCCTAAGTTAAAAACTACTCCAAGTGGAGAGCATCCCCATCACTCGGGAGCTTAGCTGCGAGCCAGTCCTCGCCTAAGTTAAAATCTACTCCAAGTGGAGACCATCCCTCACACTCGGGGGCTTAGCTACGAGCCAGACCTCTCATATGTAAAAAAACTACTCCGAGTGGAGAGCATCCCACCCACTCGGGGGCTTAGCTGCGAGCCAGTCCACGCCTATGTTGAAATCTACTCCGAGTGGAGAGCATCCCTCCCACTCGGGGGCTTAGCGGCAAGCCAGTCCTCGCGTAAGTTAAAAACTACTCCGACTGGAGAGTATTCCTCCCACTCAGAGGCTTAGCCGCAAGCCATTCCACGCCTATGTTAAAAACTACTCCCAGTGGAGAGCATTCCTCCCACTCGGGGGCTTAGCTGCGAGCCAGCCCTCGCCTAAGTTAAAAACTACTCTGAGTGGAGAGCATCCCTCCCACTGGAGGGTTAGCTGTGAGCCAACCCTCACCTAATTTAAAAACTACTCCGAGTGGAGAGCATTCCTCCCACTCGGGGATTCAGCGGCGAGCCAGTCCTCGGCTAAGTTAGAAACTACTCCAAGTGGAGAGCATCCCTCCCACTCGGGGGCTTAGCCACGAGCCAGTCCTCGCCTAAGTTAAAAACTACTCCGAGTGGAGAGCATGCCTCCCACTCAGAGGCTTAGCCGTGAGCCAGGCCTCGCCTAAGTTAAAAACTACTCCGAGTGGCAAGCATCCCTCCCACTTGGGTGATTAGCCGCGAGCCATCCCTTGCCTAAATTAAAAACTACTCTGAGTGGAGAGCATCCCTCCCACTTGGGGGCTGAGCTATGAGCTAGACCTCGCCTAATATAAAAACTACTCCAAGTGGAGAGCATCCCTCCCACTCGGGGACTTAGCGGTGAGCCAGTCCTCGCCTAAGTTAAAAACTACTTCGAGTGGAGAGCATCCCTCCCACTTGGGGGTTTAGCCACGAGCTAGTCCTTGCCTAGGTTAAAAACTACTCCGAGTGGAGAGCATTCCTTCCACTCAGAGGCTTAGCCATGAGCCATTCCTCGCCTATGTTAAAAACTACTCTGAGTGAGAGCATTCCTCCCATTCGGAGGCTTAGCCATGAGCTAGTCTTCGCCTAAGTTAAAACTACTCCAAGTGGGAGCTTTCCTCCAACTCAGATGCTTAGCCGCTAGCCAGTCCTCGCCAAAGTTAAAAACTACCTCGAGTGAGAGCATCCCTCCCACTTGGGGGCTTAGCCGTGAGCCAGTCCTCGCCTAAGTTAAAAACTACTCCAAGTGATGCACATCCTGTTTACTAAAAAAATTATCCGCAAACCAGGCGAAGTAAATTGTGCAATAAACCAAAAAGCAACATTCGGATAATTCCATAATCTCAAGTTCTCAAGCGCAAAGGAAAGTTCTCAGGCAGAAGGCCCGAACGAGTTTTAACGATTACAAATTCACTGGGCAAATCGAGGCAAATAAGTTAGAATCATAAAGGTTTTTTGTATATGCCATTTGCTATCCAAGTGGTTGCCTCAATGAAAGCCTCCATGAAGTCTTCAAACTGGAGCTTCTTCGTCTTTCCCACCTGAAGAGCCTTCAGCTTGTCTTGCTTGGCATCTTTGCAATGGACATGGATGAGTGAAAGTGCCATGTCAGCTCCGGAGCGAGCAGCAGACTTCTTCCATGCTTGCACTCAACTAGGGAACTCATTGAGTCGAGTCATCATGGACTCGAGATCATTTTGCAGTGTATCCCTAGGCCACAATTCTTTATCTATCTTTGCCAGTGCGGTCCTCAGTCAAGTGACATACCCCCGGATATCTGAGACGAACTTCGAGTCGCAGCATGTTCAGATCCACTACGTCCTTTAAGAGTGACTTGGAGGGATCTAGATCCGTCTCGATCCAATCAGTCTCCTCCTCAAAGTTTTGATAGATTCTGCACCAGGGAGAAAGAAAAGATTAGTGATGCCATTGATTTCAAAGTCCTTTGAGATTCACTCGACCAAAAAGAGGTACCTTCAAGCATGCCATAAAACGTCTTTGCGAAACCTCCCAGATATTTCTCCAACGTGTCCCTCTTATGTGTGAGCTGGTCCACCTTGTCAGTCAGAGCAGTCTTCTCCAGCTCGAAGGCACTCGACTGATCTTGAATCTTCTTGGCCCAATTGGCATGTTCTCTCGTGAGCTCTTCAATAGTAGTCTTTAGAGACACATTTTCCTCCTCCAACTTTCTGACTGAAGCTAGCTTTGCTTCAGTAGCTTCAGTCTTCTCCTTAGCCACCTTTTGAGCTCCCGCAAGTGCTTCATCCTTCTCTTCTAGAGTCTGGTTCATGGTGTTAAAGAGATAACAATCCCGAGTCGCGCTTGAAGTTAATGGTTCTCATTACGCACATCAGTTCGCTTAAAACTACTCGGCTCAAAGGATAAAATAAAAGAACAACAATGCACTCAGTTGATAGGATTACCTCCCATGGTCTTCGCCTCAGTCTGGGCACGCTCCAAGTTCCTTTTTGTTAGGTCCAAGTCCAATTGGAGTTGGATCTTCTCCTTCTCCAGGGCAGCATACTGAGTTTCGAGCTCAAATGTTTTCTAAGATCAACGAAGAAACGATTCAGTCGATGACAAGAAAGATTCTCAAATATTCCTCTACTTCCGAGTGGAGAAGAGGAAATCCAGTTGCTTCAACCAAACATACTCTAACACCCCCGCCGAATCAGATATTTGATGGCAGTCTCGGGGACTACACTCAGTGGGTTGATACGTCTCTATCGTATCTATAAGTTTTGATTGTTCCATGCCAATATTATTCAACTTTAATATACTTTTGGCAACTTTTTATACTGTTTTTTGGGACTGGCATATTGATCTACTGCCCAGTGCCAGTACTTGTCTGTTGCATGTTTTTTGTTTCGCAGAAACCCAATATCAAACGGAGTCCAAATGGGATAAAAATGGACGTAGACTTTTTTGGAATATTTATGATTTTCTGGAAGTAAAATCAACCCGAAACGGTGTCCAGGGTGGCCACGAGACAGGGGGGCGTGCCCTCCCCCCTGGGTGCGGCCTGGGCTCTCGTGGGCCACTCGTAAGGCGGTTGATGCTCTTCTTTTGGTGCAAGAAAGCTAATTTTATGAGAAAGATCTAGGCGAAAGATTCACCCCAATCAGAGTTATGGATCTCCGGATATTTAAGAAAGGGTGAAGGGGTAGAATCTGAGAATGCAGAAACAAAGAGATAGATCCAATCTCGGAGGGGCTCTCGCCCCTCCCAAGCCATGGGAGCCAAGGACCGAGAGGGGAAAACCTTCTCCCATCTAGGGAGGAGGTCAAGGAAGAAGAAGAAGAAGGGAGGCTCTCTCCCCCTTGCTTCCGGTGGCGCCGGAACGCCGCCGGGGGCCATCATCATCACCGCGATCTTCACCAACACCGACGTCATCTTCACCAACATCTCCATCACCTTCCCCCATCCATATTCAGCGGTCCACTCTCCCGCATCCCGCTTTACCCTCTACTTGAACATGGTGCTTTATGCTTCATATTATTATCCAATGATGTGTTGCCATCCTATGATGTCTGAGTAGATTTCTATTGTCCTATCGGTGATTGATGAATTGCTATGATTGGTTTGAGTTGCATGTTTTATTATTGGTGCTGTCCTATGGTGCCCTCCGTGTCCCGCAAGCGTGAGGGACTCCCGCTGTAGGGTCTTGCAATGCGTTCATGATTCGCTTATAGTGGGTTGCATGAGTGACTGAAACACAAACCCGAGTAAGGGGATTGTTGCGTGTGGGATAAAGGGGACTTGATACTTTAATGCTATGGTTGGGTTTTACCTTAATTAATCTTTAGTATTTGCGGATGCTTGCTAGAGTTCCAATCATAAGTACATATGATCCAAGTAGAGAAAGTATGTTAGATTATGCCTCTCCCTCAAGTAGAATTGCAATAGTGATTACCGGTCTAGTAACATAGTCAATTGCTTAGGGACAATTTCACAACTCCAACCACCACTTTTCCACACTCGCTATATTTACTTTATTGTTTCTTTATCTAAACAGCCCCTACTTTATATTGACTTGTTCTTTATTATCTTGGAAACCTATCCTATCACACCTACAAACTACCTCTAGTTTCATACTTGTTCTAGGCAAAGCGAACGTCAAGCGTGCATAGAGTCATATCAGTGGCCGATAGGACTTGAGAGAGTATTTGTTCTACCTTTAGCTCCTCATTGGGTTCGACACTCTTACTTATTGAAAGAGGCTACAAATATCCCGTATACTTGCAGGTCATCAACACCTTTTTCTGGCGCCGTTGCCGGGGAGTCATAGCATGGGGTGAATATTCTCGTCTGTGTTTGTTTGCTTTATCACTAAGTAATTTCTATTTGCTGTTCTAAGTTGTTCTCTATCTTCAGTTATGGGTATGGAATGCAAAATACCAAAAAAATTAGCTGTACTTGCTACTCATGAGGATGGGGTAACTCCTAAAATCCTCGATTCTCATTATGCGAAAGATATTGTGTACTACTTTGATAATCCGGAGAAAACCCCATTCAACTTTATAATGGGAGACACGTTGGATCAAC
>NW_025226486.1:8319-11367 GCF_018294505.1 Triticum aestivum | reverse complement strand
GTGTGCATGAATTGTTCTTTTATGACATGCCGATGCATAGGAAGAGAGTTAAACTTTGTTGTTGCATGATTTATGTTACTTTTTGCTCACTACTAAATTACAAATCATTGTTAACTAAAATTGGCTTTGATATACCTTGGGATCTGGGTGGATTCATTACTTGAGCACTAAATGCCTAGCTTAACGGCTTTAAAGAAAGCGCTGCCAGGGAGACAACCCGAAAGTTTTAGAGAGTCATTTATTTCTGTTGATTTCTTTCATATAGTTTAAAAACACAAAAATAAAGAGGGGAACCTAAAAACTTTTCAAAAAGGAAAGTGAAAGTGAGAAAGACAAGCATTGTTGAAGTGGGAGCTAGCCTTGAACTTTGTTCATGCTCATAGAAACTTTGTGAATCTTAATTACAGACACTTTTCAACAAAAATAATTATCCCCTTTGTATAATTCGTTTGTATTATAAAAATAATGTGCCAAGGTTTGCCTTTAGGATGTTTACAATGCTTGTTGGTTTGTACGGTGCAGGACAGAAACTTTGGCTATAGTGCGCGATTTTACATTTTTAACTGGAACGTCAATTGGTTCTGATTACTTTTGAATTGTCTTGCTATACAACTTTTTTATTTTTCCTAATTTTGGTAGAACTTTTGGAGTAACAGAAGTAAGGTGGATGTTTAGATTGCTACAGACTGTTCTGTTTTTGACAGATTCTGTTTTTGATGCACAGTTTGCTTGTTTTGATGAATCTATCAATTTATATAAGTGGATTAAGCCATGGAAAAGCTATATTACAGTAGACACAATGCAAAAACAAAATATGAATTGGTTTGCAAAAGTACTTAGAGTGGTGATTTTCTTTATTATACTAACGGATCTTACCGAGTTTTCTGTTGAAGTTTTGTGTGGATGTAGTGTCTAATCGAGGATGTTTCGATATGAGGAAAAGGAAGAGAGGCAAGAGCTCAAGCTTGGGGATGCCCGAGGCACCCCAAGTAAATATTCAAGGAGACTCAAGCGTCTAAGCTTGGGGATGCCCCGGAAGGCATCCCCTCTGTCTTCAACAAGTATCGGTATGTTTTCGAATTTGTTTCGTTCATGCATTATGTGCAAGTCTTGGAGTGTCTTTTGCATTTAGTTTTCATTTTTCTTTTATGCACCATGCTGGTATGAGATAGTCCTTGGTTGATTTATAGAATGCTCATTGCACTTCACTTAAATCTTTTGAGTATGGCTTTATAGAATGCTTCATGTTCTTCACTTCTATCATTTGAAGTCTGGATTGCCTGTTTCTCTTCACATAGAAAACCGCCATTTGTAGAATGCTCTTTTGCATCACTTATATTTGTTAGAGCGTGGGCATATCTTTTGTAGAAAGAATTAGACTCTCTTGCTTCATTTATATCTATTCAGAGAGATGACAGGAATTGGTCATTCACATGGTTAGTCATAAAATCCTACATAAACTTGTAAATCGCTGAATATGATATGTTTGATTCCTTGCAATAGTTTTGCGATATAAAGGTGGTGATATTAGAGTCATGATAGTGGATGGTTGTGGATTGTAGAGACACTTATGTTGAGATTTGCAAGTCCTATAGCATGCACGTATGGTAACCGTTGTGTGACAACTTTGAAGCATGGGGTGTTTCTTTGATTGTCTTCCTTATGAGTGGCGGTCGGGGACGAGCGATGGTCTTTTCCTACCAATCTATCCCCCTAGGGGCATGCGTAGTAGTACTTTGCTTCGAGGGCTAATAAAATTTTGCAATAAGTATATGAGTTCTTTATGACTAATGTGAGTCCATGGATTATATGCACTTTTACCTTTTCATCATTGCTAGCCTCTTCGGTACCGTGCATTGCCCTTTCTCACCTTGAGAGTTGGTGCAAACTTCGTTGGTGCATCCAAACCCCGTGATACGATACGCTCTATCACACATAAGACTCATTATATCTTCCTCAAAACAGCCACCATACCTACCTATCATGGCATTTCCATAGCCATTCCGAGATATATTCCCATGCAACTTCCATCATCATCATATTCATGACTTGAGCATTCATTGTCATATTGCTTTGCATGATCGTAAGATAGCTAGCATGATGTTTTCATGGCTTTTCCGTTTCTTGATGTCATTGCTACGCTAGATCATTGCACATCCCGGTACACACTCGGAAGCATTCATATAGAGTCATATCTTTGTTCCAATATCGAGTTGTAAGTAAATAAAAGTGTGATGATCATCATTATTAGAGCATTGTCCCCAAAGATAAAAAAAAGAAAGGCCAAAAAGAAAAAAATGAAAGGCCAAAGGAAAAAAGAAAGAAAAAGAAAGAAAAACAAAAAAAAAAGAAAAAAAATAAAAAGAAAGAAAAAGAAAAAAGAAAATAAATAAAAAAGGGCAATGTTACTATCTCTTTTTCCACACTTGTGCTTCAAAGTAGCACCATGTTCTTCATGTACTGAGTCTCATATCTTGTGCTTCAAAGTAGGACCATGTTCTTCATATAGATTGTCTCCTATGTTGTCACTTTCATATACTAGTGCGAATTTTCATTATAGAACTTGGCTTGTATATTCTAACGATGGGCTTTCTCAAATGCCCTAGGTCTTCATGAGCAAGCAAGTTGGATGCACACCCACTTAGTTTCTTTTGTTGAGTTTTCATACACTTATAGCTCTTAGTGTATCCATTGCGTGGCAATCCCTACTCCTCGCATTGACATCAATTGATGGGTATCTCCATAGCCCATTAACTAGCCGCGTCGATGTGAGACTTTCTCCTTTTTTTGTCTTCTCCACATAAACCGCCATATCATATTCTATTCCACCTATAGTGCTATATCGATGGCTTGCGCTCATGTATTGCGTGAGGGTTGAAAAAGCTGAAGCGGGTTAAAAAGTATGAACCAGTTGCTCGGCTTGTCATCGGGGTTATGCATGATGGGGGCATTTTGTGTGACGAAAATGAAGCATGGCCAAACTGTATGATTTTGTAGGGATAAGCTTGCTTTGTCCTTGTTGTTTTGAAAAGACAAGATTGCTTTATT
>NW_025226486.1:0-7897 GCF_018294505.1 Triticum aestivum | reverse complement strand
GTATTGTGGGGACCCCGACTCATAAGTTGAGATCACTGAATGCATGTGTACAGTGATCCCAGAGATCAATGCTCACTGAACACACAGAAGCTGAATAACAAGAGTCTTACATCCATACATACGGTTTTACAAAAGTAGGACCATTATGGTCAAGTCTTGAGTGTATCATCGCAGCGGAAATCTTCAATAACGACTTGGACCCGTGCCATCTGCCTTAACCCTACAGGCATTCTGACTGGGAAGCGTCCTATCTCGCATGGTCGTTACCAAGGTACTCTTCATTATATCCTGTTCTTTCATGCCTGGCCAATAAAATAACCAGTGGCAAGCCAATGATTACATTGAATGCACTCGCAAGCAACCCATGTTTTGGTTCAAGTTACAACAATGCATGATATAGGTAAATTTTTGCAGAAAGCTAGTTTTGAGTGCAATAACATGTTCAACAACTTGTAAGACATGCATCAGGGGAATTCAATTAACCATGAGGACAGGTTACAGATATCAACATAAATAGAGTGGGAATCAACCCAACTCAATCATGTCAAGTCCTTTGACTTGACCCAAGTAATTCTCCCCACTTATCCAAACACACACACTGGTTTGTAAACATGTGGACGTGGCCCAAGAGCGGTTACCCAACTGTCCTTGACCGTGGACGCGGCTATTCGAATAGTTTTAGACTCTGCAGAGGTTGCACACTTTACCCACCAGATTCGAAGAACTTCCATGTCATCCATGACCCGCGATACCTCAAGTACCCTGGGTAAGCACCCGATCACTATCTTTCCATAGACGACACTAACAAGGAGTCCACTCGTTGTTCCGTATCCTCACGATGTACATCATACGAGACTCACTCGAGATCGTAACATCCGAGAGGGGATGCAACGGTGTATCCGGTGCCCTGTAAAAATAGTCATGGCCGCCCTACCTGGCACGACCCCGTCCCGAGAGAGAGCACCAACTCTCCCCCGTCACTAGTAATGTGGGCTCCAAGCTAGTATCAGCCTAGGTAATCAATAATGCCCTTTCCCATACAATGGTAGAGTGGTTGCGCATGTAAGGTTGGAATAACCTGTCGCAACTTAAACCAATCCATTTTGAAAACAACACACACTTGCCTCAGTACACCACTTAGTCATCAAGTGGCTACCCAACTCATCATCTCCCTCGAGCATCAGTGGCACCCGACGGGATTTTCGAAAAGTCTTTCGAAAATACTTTCTCTCCATCAACATGCATATTCCCGTCCCTTTTTGCGTAGCACTACTTTAGCATCCTATCTACCCCCACCGGCATAACCCTCATAAGAAGGTAGGGTCATATACAATGCAAGTATAAACGAGGAAGTATGGTGGCAAACCATCAAAACGATTACCACCTCATCATGAGTCTGTTGCAACAATAATATGGTGCTATATGACATGCATAAAAAGGGTTTCATAGACATGGTCAAAGGGCTGCTTGCCTGTTTTAACAAAGTCTTCGAGGTCATCAAATATCTCTGGCCCAACTCTGAGCATTTCGTCTATTTCGTCAACTATCGTCGAAAGCAACCATAATAAGCAACACAACAAGGCAGGAAATAAAAGTTCTCTAAAAATATTAATTTGACTTTGCTAGGACACCACTGGTTATATGAAAAATAACCAGACTGGTTTCATTGGAATTGGGTCAGTGGATATTTCTAAACATTTTGATATGATGGAATCAAGGGGTTTATGGATTTGAAAGAAGTGTACAGAAATATATTTTTGAAAAATGAGCAAAGGCACCCATTTAACAAACCATGATTTTAGAAGCATCTAGGAGTTGGTTTCACTGGATTTGGAGTTCAAATGAATTTCCTATGAATTTGCAAAGTCGACAAATATGCAGAAATGGCTCATTATATTGTGTGGCACAGAAAGTAATAAGAAAAATGTTCATAAACTAAGTTATGAACTTAGAAGCATCAAGAAATTTGAATCATGGCATTTGGATCAAAGATGATCTCTCTGTGATTTTCCAAAGTCCATCACTTAAATAGGGAATTGGGGTTTTGTGAAATATGTGTGAAAGAAAGTATTCTGGAAAAGTGTGTAAGTTACTCCTTGAGGTAGAGAATTATTTATGGGGTCACTAGGAATTTGAATCATCAAATTTGGAGGTAATATGAATATTTGGGAGATTTTACAATTTTCTGGAAAAAGAAAAAGACAAACGAAGTGGGGTTTATACCTATACCGCGCACCGAGCACAGCATAGCGCCGCAGCGCACTGGGATGGCCTAGCGGCTCGGCCACGCGGACAACAGGGCGATGTCAAAGGCGCCTAGCCGGAGTACGCCTTCGCTGCGGGGACGCGGGAGAAGCCGAACGCGCCTCCACTTGCCAGCGTGGCCCGGTGGCTAGGCCACTAATGAGCGGGGCCTTCCTGCAGGTTCGTCCTCAACCTCCCGCGCGGGCGCGAAGGGAGACAGAGGAGGCGTTCGACGCCGGCCGCCAGTGGAGATGCATTGAGACGCATAGGTGGAGGGGACGTGGCTCGGGCGTCGCGAATTTAGGCCGGTGCCAACGGCGGCTCTCCGGCCATGGGGGGCTATGGAGGGCACAAGGAGGGGAGTGGCTTGGCCTAGGAGGTCTCTGGGAGGGAGAGAGAGCAAAGGAGATCCATAGGGGGCCTGGGGCGGCTTTATTTAGCCGGCCCGTGGATCACCATGGTCCAGTGCGCAGGCGAGGCTGTTGCCGTTGCTGCAGGTCATAGGGGCTCATGTGGGCATGTCCGGGGCGTTAGTGGAGGAGGTCTACGACCAGGGGAAGGGAGAGAAGGAGCGGGGAAGGGCCAGAGCTTCGCGCGTGTGAGGCCGCTCATTGGAGCTCTCGGGCAGCCGGCGCGCGTGTGAGCAAGGGCAGCAGGAGGGAGCAGGAGGAGGGGGACAGAGGCTTGGCGTGCTGCGGACATTGAGGAGCATCGGCTGGCATGAGGGGGAGAGCCGAGGTGGCCGGAGGTGCTAGGCAAGGGGCGGCTACAGTGCGGTTGCGCACTATAGCGCGCTCCAGAGCGTGCAAATGGCCGGCATGCCATTTTATATGCACAGTGGGCACATCCGTTGGTGTCTAGCAGGTGTGGGAGAGAGTAAAGAAAGGAGAGGGATCCTTGGATGCTTTGGAGGGGCTCTGGTGAGAGAGGAGGGGTGAGAGAGAAGGGTGTTGTGGCTGTCCAGAGGGGTAAATGAGGAGGTTTCACCCTTCAATCATTGAGCTGAGATGCAGCCATTGTTACTGGGGGTAGAGGAGGACTTGGAGGAGCTGTGCTAAAAATTTGAGGCCATGGAGAAGAGTGGAATTGGCCAAAACAGGGGTTTTAGTAAAATGGTAGAAGGTGTTTGATATTGGTTTGGGCAAGTAGTTGATCTCCATTTTTCATGAGGCTTGACAGGGTCAAACGGTATGAGAAAATAAGAGGTTCCACCAAGATTGAGTTCATTTAAGAAAAGTTGCCAATGCAACTTTTGTAAACCCTAGAAATCAGCAGAAATGGACTCTCCAAGATTTAGTCATGCAAATCTATTCTCCTTGATGCACCACTTGGTGTAGTGTCATCATTTGAGGGTATGAATATGTCCACAAAAGTTGAGATCAAAAGGAGAAAGTTGCCGATGTAGAGTTGTTCAAATTTGGTTCAGGACAGGAAGGGTTTTGGGGCCCTTTGATCAAGTTAACTTGTTCTCCAACTTGTGCCACTTGGTCTAGATGTATAATTAGAACATTTGAGCATGTTCACAAGGTTTGAGAGCATTTGGGAATTTTTGGCAATGTAAAGTTGCTCAAACTTCAAAATGGACAGAAATGGTTTTGAGGGGTTTGATGATGTTATCTTTTTCTCCAAAAGATGAGACTTGGCAAGATCACCTAATAGGGCATTTGTGACATGATGAAATTTTCTTGGATTTTTATGAAAGTATTTCCTGTAGAAATATTTCAAATCCTTGAAATTGGCAGAAATGGTTTTGGGAGGTTTTGCCCAATATTTTGAACATGACCATACGTTGAAACTCTTATATATGGGAAATATATGCCCACTGAGTTTCCCTGATTTTTGTAAAATATTTTTAAAAAAATAAAATAATTTTCCCTATCAAAGACCATTTCTGGCCTTAAGAAAAAGCTTTTAAATAAAATAGGAAAATAACTTTCAAAATTATATTTTTGTGGTTTCTGGGTATCCTATATCTAATAGGAGTCAAATATATTTTTGGAAAGATTTTTACTGCCCTTAATTTAGTACTTGCAGTGCAAACCTCAATTCAGGGGGTTTTGAAAAACTAATTTTTGAAAATACTATTTGGCCAAATTATTTTTGCAAGAAATTATTTTTATGTCCTATACACATGGCATGATCATTGGGAAAGGTTTTTAGATCAAGGAGAAGGACTATAAGAGTTGGAGGATTTATTTTGTTTTTAGAGCACTTGCAAACAACAAACATAAACCAATCAAGGCAAGGTCCAAAACACTCAAAAGTTTTTGTCAAACCACATTTTATCATGATTGTTAGCTTAAGTGTAGTGGCATGAAAATCAGGGTGTGACAGGTACGCTCGAAGTATTATAGTTTTTATGTCAAATGATAGACTATTGCTTTGAATCACTCGTGTCTTAATATTCATGCCATGATTAGACATATGATCAAGATTATGCTAGGTAGCATTCCACTTAAAAAATATTTTTTTTATCATTTACCTACTCGAGGACGAGCAGGAATTAAGCTTGGGGATGCTGATACATCTCCGTCGTATCTATAATTTTTGATTGTTCCATGCCAATATTATTCAACTTTTATATACTTTTGGCAACTTTTTATACTGTTTTTTGGGACTAACATATTGATCCAGTGCCCAGTGCCAGTTCCTGTCTGTTGCATGTTTTTTGTTTTGCGGAAACCCAATATCAAACGGAGTCCAAACGGGATAAAAATGGATGGAGATTTTTTTTTGAATATTTATGATTTTCTAGAAGTAAAATCAAAGCGAAACGGTGTCCAGGGTGGCCACGAGACAGGGGGGTAGCCTCCCCCCTGGGCGCAGCCTGGGCTCTCGTGGGCCACTCGTGAGGCGGTTGACGCTCTTCTTTTGGCACAAGAAAGCTAATTTTATGAGAAAGAATTGGGCGAAAGATTCACCCCAATCGGAGTTACGGATCTCCGGATATTTAAGAAACGGTGAAGGGGTAGAATCTGAGAACGCAGAAACAGAGAGATAGATCCAATCTCAGAGGGGCTCTCTCCCCTCCCAAGCCATGGGAGCCAAGGACCAGAGGGAAAACCCTTCTTCCATCTAGGGAGGAGGTCAAGGAAGAAGAAGAAGAAGGGGGGCTCTCTCCCCCTTGCTTCCGGTGGCGCGGGAACGCCGCCGGGGGCCATCATCATCACCGCGATCTTCACCAACACCGCTGTCATCTTCACCAACATCTCCATCACCTTCCCCCATCTATATTCAGCGGTCCACTCTCCCGCATCCCGCTGTACCCTCTACTTGAACATGGTGCTTTATGCTTCATATTATTATCCAATGAGGTGTTGCCATCCTATGATGTCTGAGTAGATTTCTGTTGTCCTATCGGTGATTGATGAATTGCTATGATTGGTTTGAGTTGCATGTTTTATTATTGGTGCTGTCCTATGGTGCCCTCCGTGTCGCGCAAGCGTGAGGGATTCTCTCTGTAGGGTGTTGCAATGCATTCCTGATTCGCTTATAGTGGGTTGCGTGAGTGACTGAAACACAAACCCGAGTAAGGGGATTGTTGCGTATGGGACAAAGGGGACTTGATACTTTAATGCTATGGTTGGGTTTTACCTTAATGAATCTTTAGTATTTGCGGATGCTTGTTAGAGTTCCAATCATAAGTACATATGATCCAAGTAGAGAAATTATGTTAGATTATGCCTCTCCCTCAAGTAGAATTGCAATAGTGATTACCGGTCTAGTAACATAGTCAATTGCTTAGGGACAATTTCATAACTCCTACCAGCCCTTTTCCACAATCTATATATTTACTTTATTGTTTCTTTATCTAAACAGCCCCTACTTTATATTTACTTGTTCTTTATTATCTTGCAAACCTATCCTATCACACCTACAGAGTACCTCTAGTTTCATACTTGTTCTAGGTAAAGCGAACGTCAAGCGTGCGTAGAGTCGTATCAGTGGCCGATAGGACTTGAGAGAGTATTTGTTCTACCTTTAGGTCCTCGTTGGGTTCGACATTCTTACTTATCGAAAGAGGCTACAACTATCCCGTATACTTGCGGGTCATCATGGGTCCACTCAGCATGCCCCCACTGGATTCATTTCCATTCGGCCTCAGCATGAGTGATCCGAGTGAAGAGTAAAAAAACGTGTTCACTAAGACCCCCGCCGAATCGAACATTTGACGGCGGTCTCGGGGACTACACCCAATGCATGCACTCAGCATGCCCCCACTGGATCAATTCCCCACTCGATACGACCCGATCGGTCCGAGTGGAAGTGCTACAGACTGAAAACCTACCAGCAAATGAGTAATGACGTCATAAGTCAAAAACTCTCAGTGAGTGTACAGAGTCAAGACAGAATGGAAAAAACCCAATCAGGAAGCAACTTACATTCGCACTTACTCGGACATTCGCCTGAAAAGTTGCACTGGCATCATAAGTCATTTTGCTGGATTCATACGCCTCCTTCAGACGCTGCATCATCAAATTGGCCTGAATCATAGCTTCCTTGCTGGCCCCTGTCTGGTTTTCAAGAACATGATGCAGAGTGGATACATTTTGTGAAGGAGTCGGCGACATAGCTGGAGGGATCAGCACTTGAGGATGACCAGTCGGACCCGAAGCAGGAGCAGTCAACACTACAGGTGAAGCAGTCGACTAAGGAGTAGCGAAGATAACACCAGCTCGAGACGAACCACCTTGCTCTTGAGGAACAACTTCAGGCAGTGGATGAGACGATTGGCCCGATGGCACTCTCATAGTGAAGCTAAAGGAGACGGTGCAGAATCTACCCTCTCCTCCTGTGCTTGTCTGAGGCTCGGCTTCGTCATCGTCTACGAGGTGGATGATGTCCGTTGGTTCTGCAGTCACTCAATGCGAAAACTCAGTTGACGTTCGAATCAATTAGTCAGACAGAGCAGAGTGTAAGTTGGTCATACCTGGCTGAGAGGTGGTTGCGTCCACGGTATCCATCTACGCATTTTCTTCGTCAATATCCATAGGCAATGTCCTAGAAGTAGCAACTCTGGCATTCAAATCTCATTCGGTCAGTAAAACAATGAAGGTCTACAACAACAAAAAATAGATGAAAAGAACACTCACATTGAAGCAATGGGAACGGTGACCTTTATTCTAGGTAAGGCCTTTCGAGGTTTAGGTTGAATAGTCTTGGGCTCCTTCGTAATCTTCTCAATCACATCTAGAGTTGTCGTTCGAGTGCGCTTCGGGTTCCAGACATTCGACGCCTAGGCCTTGCCCTGGCTAGCAGTCAGATCTTGGTTCGCCTTGGTATGTAGCTCGGTGTAGGGAGGTGACTTGACTTCTTCGCTGTCATCACAGTCATCACTGCGTCCTCACTATTGTCGGCATAATCAAATTCAACACTCCCGCCCTCTCTCTCAGCACCTCCTGCAAGATGCACTCAGTTTGTCTTGGACGAAATCATCCTCTTAAATTTCTACAAAATGCGAAAATCAGCCGGCGCGTCAATTCAGTCGGATGATTGGAAACAAACAAAATCACTCAACGAAGTCAAGCCTCACCTCCTCTAGAAGGTGCTATGTATTGAAGGTCAAGATCTGCCTAGCCCTGTGGGCATCCTGGATTCAGGGGTATCCAGCCCTGCCTGACTGCGGCCCAGCACGTGGCTCCATCGGCGGCCT